>NW_025875107.1:0-1048 GCF_002878395.1 Capsicum annuum
TTTTGGAATGCTTTCCAAAAGTGAGAAGTGAACTGGGTACCTCTATCTAAGATAATAAATAGTGGAACACTGTGCAATCTAAATAACTCCTTGATATAGAGTTTCACATAATCCTCGGCAGAATAAGAAGTATGAACATGAAGGAAATGAGTTGACTTGGTCATTCTATCTATAATGATCCAGACTGAATCATACTGATGACGAGTTCTAGGCAAACCCGTCATGAAGTCCATGTTAACTTCTTCCCACTTCCAAGTAGGAATGGTGAACTCTTGCATGGAACCACTAGTTTTTTTATGCTCTATCTTAACCTGCTGACATGTAGATCACTTAGCCACAAACTCTGCAACATCTCTCTTCATCCCACTTCACCAATAGATCTCCCGTATGTTGCGGTACATCTTAGTGGCCCCTGGATAAATAGAGTATCGCACACCATGCACTTCTGCAAGTATTCACTGCCTCAATTCACCTACACCCGGAACACATAGATAACCCTAACACCGAAGAACACCATCTCCCCCTTGGGAGAAAACCTCAACTTTCTGATTCTGAACTGACTCTTTAATCTTGACAAGGCTAGGATCCTTGTCTTGTTTCTCTTTCACCTCAGAAACTAGAGATGACTCTGAACTACTATAAATATATATACCACCCTCTAAGGAATAGATTAAGCGAACGCCTAGTCTGGCAAACTGATAGATCTCCTGAGCCATCTTTTTCTTACTATCCTCAACGTGAGAAACACTACCCATAAAGAGTCGACTGAGAGCGCCGGCCACAACATTGGCCTTTCCTGGATGATAAAGAACACTCATGTCATAATCCTTCAAGAGCTCTAACCACCTTCTCTAGCGAAGATTGAGATCTTTCTGGGAAAAGACATATTGGAGGCTTTTATGGTCTGTGAAGACATCTGCATGAACTCCATAGAGATAATTCCTCCAAATCTTCAAGGAAAAAACTACCACTGCTAACTCAAGATCATGAGTAGGATAATTCTTCTCATGTGGCTTTAACTGTCTGGAGGCGTAGGCTATGACCTTAC
>NW_025875108.1:0-2747 GCF_002878395.1 Capsicum annuum
ACTTTAATTAATGTATTAATTAGAGTGGTTATTGCTTTCAATTCCTAATAGTAGCAACTAAATTATTTATCAAATTCCCAACAGTTTCCCCTAATATCCGTACTAATATTAGGTCCACCATAATTAAAGTTTTGTACCTCACATTAATTATAATAAAAATAAATTAGGATAAAGTAAGGAATAATTCCATCAATTGTATTTTTGAAAATTTATGAGGTTTGTTGGTGTAATAAATTTTTTGCTATACGTGAGGTTTGAAAAAGAATCGAATCATAAGATTTTATGATTTTTTTTTAATTTCAAAATAGTTAATCATTTTTAGAAAATATTTACTTTAATTTAATTATTTTTTTTATAAAATCAAGAGTTTATTATATTATTATTTTTTTAATATTATTTCTATTATTAAATAACTAAATATTACTCAAATTTATATTTTAAAATAGAATTAATAAGCTTATACCACTTAATAAATTTTTTATTAAGGGAAATCTCAAATCAATATGGATCAATTATGAATATTCAAACTTGAAATGCAAGTATTAAGAAGAAAGAATGACTTTAGATTTTTATGGAAAAACGGTTAAAATCATTTTCCCTCCCCAACTTTATCTTAAAAATTAAACTCTCTTTTCAATTTTGAACAATAATCATATTCCCCTTTATCTTAATTGACTTTTTAAAATTTCTATTTTACCTTTTATCATCAATTTTTTTAACTTCTTTAAAATCATCAAATTTTTATTTTAAAAAAAAATAATATAACAAAATTTTCATAAAAACATAAACATTATCTTCTAGGAAAAAAAAGTAAGAAATACTAATTAAGTATAAATAAGCTAATGATGATTTGTATTAAGACTGTCAAGTGGGCCGGATCGGGCCAACCCGAAATCGGTCCGTGTCATTTAACCGATTTGTGGGCCGGACCAGGTTGGGACTAAGTGGGTCGGGACGGGACGGGCTCAACAGTAAAAAAATTAAAAACTTCCCTAACCCGGCCCACTTAACCCAACCCAATCAAACCCACCTAAATCTAGTTAAAAAATCGATCAAACCGGGTCAAAAATATTAAAAAAAAAAAAAAACTTTTTTTCAATATACATTATATATACCCACCTATATACATTATAAATATGTTAAATAATATATATACACTATATATATAGTCTATACTACATTAGAATTTAAAAAATATATACACAATTACACATATATACACACCATCCAATATATATGTACTACTTTAAAGTTTAAATAAAATATACTACAATATATATAGATATAGTTATATACTAATTTATAAAACATATACATATGTATATGTTAAATATACACATCTATAGAAGATATATACACATGTATACACACCATTCGATGTATACGTACTACTTTAAATAAAACATACTACAATATATATACACTAAAATATATATATATATATATATAGTTATATTTATATACTAATTTATAAAACATATACACATGTGTACGTTAAATATACATGTCTATAGAAGATATATACACAAATATACAAAATATATGCAACTTAATAGAATAAATTAATAATATTTGGTAGTAATTTAACAATATATTCGAAGTAAGTTTTTAGTTTAAAGTAGAAAACTAGAATTTCAATTTAAAATTTTAAATCATCAAATGAAAAAATATAAAAAGTAAGGACTAAGTAGTGAATGAATTTGGGGAATTTTATTGATTCCAAAATGATCCAAAATTTATAATTTACATGAATAAAAAATCTACAAATTATGCATCATTTTTTTCAACTCATTCATGTTAATATTAACGGGAACTTGCATAGGATAGTCGAAGTCAATGGGGGCAAAATCATGCGTTGGACTTGATTCTGCTGAGTTCTCCCGTGAAGACATAATTTCTTTGAGTTTCAGATCGTCGCTCAGCTCCGGTTTCATTACTTGGTTTCTTCTTTCCGCTCTAATCCAATCTCTGAGAAAAACTAGAACATTTATTGCATTGCTTCTCAATGAGTGTCGGTTGTCTCCAAGTTGTTGTCATTCCTGACTAAAGAAGCTTTCTGATGCAACGGTTGACATTGGAACATTTAAGATATCTCTAGCTAATCTTGAAAGCACAGGATATTGTGTTTCATTACTCCTCCACCAATCCAACTTGTTGATCCGTCGTCTGCGATCCTCTGGCGGCGATCGAAGATAATATTTCAGCTCTTCCCGATAAGTTGATGTGTAAGCTCTCTCATCAATACTGTTCCAACAAGTTAAATCATAAAAGGAATCAGGAAAACTACTATGTGCTGCCTTTTAGAAGATGATGAGGATGAGGAGCGACAGTTGGAGTGATATTTGTAAGTACAGCTAAATCAAATAAATCAGCATAGTGGTTGTATAATTTTTCCATGTATTCATTTGCATCACTCATAGGCTATGAGTCATAGCCGTCCACAAATCAGGTTGTACTTGTTCAGAATCATTGTTAATATTTATTTCTAAGTTAGCATAAATAATAGTACTAAAGTGGCACATATTATTATATTTCATGCACGGATTTAGCATAACATCAACCAAGTAAATAGGGAAAATTGGAAAAAAATATTTTTTAAATTTCGTAAACATGGCACCAACAACTTCTTTATAACCTTCTTTATTTTTATATTCTTTGAGCAAACCAGAAATATCAGCTATATATGCCAAAATATTACAAACAGTAGGATAATAAGCACCGAAAAATTCAACCGTAGCTACATAAAA
>NW_025875109.1:0-1632 GCF_002878395.1 Capsicum annuum
TTGTAAGAATATTGAAGCCATGAATATATGTAAATTATTGTTTTTTTGGCTTCCTAACTTGCGATTATTTATAAGGAAGTCATGTGGCAAGTGAATTTTACGGGCTCTTTTGTTGATTAATTTTTGGCATCCATTTTCCAATTATATTCAACCAAAAAATATTCCCCTCTTCTATTCAAAAATGGCTGCTACTTCCCTTTACCCTTAGTCATTAAAACTAAATTGACTGTGGGACAATAACTGATTGAAGCTAATAGAACAAGAAAAACAAAATTAAAAAGGCATTTAAAGTTGGAATTCAAATTGAGTACATATTTCGTTTCAAATTCTGATTAAAATTTAGTACAAAGGTTCTTATTTAAGCTAAGACATTCCTTAACAAGTTTGGTTTAAGCATTAGAAAGAAATTCTTAAGGAATTATGTAACAAAACTAACATAGTTATTACAATGTTTGGTAGCCTTATAGTTGCTTTTTAGTATTATTATATTTGATTATCATTTTACAATCCTATATAAATGATACAGATAATTATTATGATTCAACTTAGGTATTATTCTATATGAAGGGAAAACGAAATAACAATACAGAAATTAATAATACATGCATAAAATGAATATACTAATAATATTAAATGACAAATTTATCCTCTTATCACCCCCACACTTATAGGAGATTAGACAGATGTTGTGGACTTCGTGGGTATTTGGCTTAGCTTTTACGTTGGTCAAAATAATTTATAAGTTATTTTTTGCTTAAAAAAGTGTTTGATAAATTTATAAGTGCTTAAAAGAAGTTAATTTTGGCTTTTTTTAAGCCAAAAATAAGAAGCTAGCATTTCTAGCTTTTTTTGGGAAGAGTATAAGCTATTAGAATTGACCAAGTAAATTACATTTGTATCCCTCATAATTATTCCTTATTCCAACTTTACCCTTGTACGCTAATTCTCCTTCACTAATACTCAATACACTTCACTGCACACTTTTATTTGTTGTTGGAGCAAAGTTGAATTTTGCTTTGTTGTTCTTCTCCGTTGAATAGTCATACCATAATTGTATAATGAGTTTATTTATTTTTTTACAGCAAAAATGAAAAGAGGTGATATTGTTGTTTGTAGATCTGGGTACTCTTTAAAAAAAAGTTATATATTAAAGTACTAAAAATTTTATTTAAATTAATTAGAAAATGAAGTGTCGTCACAAATTGCATCTTAATGATACGAAATTTTAACATAACCATGAAGAAACAAATAATCTTTTAATAAATAACTATCTTTTTCAAACACAAACATTTAATACTTAAACTCTTAAAAAAAATAGTTTTTTAGCAAATAAATTAATATATATATATATATATATATATATATATATATATATATATATGATAAAGTACTAAAAAAGTTTATTTAAATTAATAAGAAAATGAAGTGCTGTCACAAATTGCACCTTAATGATACGAAATTTTAACATAACCATGAGGAAATAAATAATCTTTTTATATATAACTATCTTTTTCAAACACAAACATTCAATACTTAAACTCTTACAAAAATAATTTTTTAGCTCACAAATTAATAAGCATTCATGAAAATATTATATATAAATATATATATATATATATATATATATATATA
>NW_025875110.1:0-1568 GCF_002878395.1 Capsicum annuum
AAAGAAATCAAAAGCTATAGTAATTCACATGTTGAAAACTATAAGTCATATGTCCTTTTCATATCTTTAATGACTTTTTGATAACTTTGTCTTCTTTTCTTTATCCGTGGTTTATTTTCCTTTGTTGTTGTATTTATCTTCTTCTTATTGCTCTGTATCTCCATTATTGCTTCATATCTTGCATCTTCCAGCTGTCGCTTTTATCTTCTTCTATTCCAGTTGAACTTCTGGGACAATATTATCTTCTCCATTATATTTTGAACATTGATGGTTTGGATATTTATGTCCAATTAACTTGCAATATCTGGTTAATAATTCTTCCGAAATAAATTTTTCTCTAATGGCTCTGGCGATAGTTTTTTTCTCTGGATTGAGTAACGTCAAGATCCATTGCCTAACGTCTTCCATATCTGCTTCTCGTAGTTCCTTTAAATTTGAGTATACTATTACATTACCTCTTGAATAATAACTCCATATAGGATTTCTGTTGCGATAAGTGTTTGCTAACTTTTGAAGAATCGTGGATAGTCCAATAATTTTCTTATTTGCATAAAAATTTGGTATCTCAATTCTAGGTATTTCTGGTTGTTGAGTAATATCTTCTGATATAATCATATCTCGGGTCATTCCTATTTTTACAACTTGTATAGGTGATTTAACTTCATCATACAATATCTCTGCTGGTGCTATATAAAATTTTATAAGCAATAGGTTACCTTTGGTTATCCTTTTAAAAATATTAAATGACTCATATATTTCTGGTATAGTGGATATTTCATTTCCGTCTTGGGTATATATGGTACTAAGTAGTCCATATTCGTAACAGGTTTTAACTAGACTTGGTTTGGTTTTGGGTTAAGTAATTAGCTTATTGTATCCGGTTAGCTTCTGGGTTATGTAATTCGTATGTGGTTCTTGGATGTTTATAGCTCTGGGGTTGGTATTTAAGAAGGTTTGTATTTTGTAAATATTTTCTATGTATGTTCGGGCTGTATAGTTGTAGGTCTTTTTGTCTTGGTTTAAACTATCTCGATATGTGGTAATTTGTAGGGGTATGAACATAGGATCTTTTAGTGTATTTGGAATAAATGGTTTATCAAATATCCTGTTTAGGTTCATACTTGTGTTTTTCCTAACTCATTTGCTTATACCTGCAGAAGTAGATTGATAATCGTTATGGGTTTTATGGAGTATCCCAATGTCTTCTTCTAGCTCTGGAATTTTAATGTCTTCCGATCGACATAGCTCTGCACACTGCTAAGTTAGCTGATTTGTAGCTTCAAATTTCAGTTTTACTTCATTAGTCTTTAGCTTTTCTATTTCATTACCCATACTGTCCACTTTCATTGAAAGCGTAGTTAGGGTGTTGAATATCTTTTCTAGAGTATCCTCTTCTATTATATCAGTCTGTGTAGCTTTGTCTTGATATGTAATTTGCAATAACATTTTTGTTAGTACTAATTACTTCAATTGTAAATGTGAAATTTAATATATTCAAGACTAGTCTCCGAATCTCTTTTGTTGTAACTGAATTTTATATTTTCTTTGTTAGCCACCAACGTACCTGT
>NW_025875111.1:0-5176 GCF_002878395.1 Capsicum annuum
TGTGGGAGGCAAAGGACTTTTCTTTCTTCAAAAAACCAACTTCAACATATACTACCATGAAATTTAGTAACCCCTATACGCCTGGCAAGAATGACAGGATACTCATGCAGATGGTGTAGTAATGTAGCTCCTTCGTTGTCGGCTAGATCACCCCATATAGTAAATAGGAAAGGTGTCTTGCTAGTCAAAATAGTAGTTGCAAAAATTATTACAATCCAACCATTTTTTAACAAGGAAATAAAATGCTCGGTAAAGTTGTTGATAGGCAAGTAACTCACCTTTGGTCTATGATGATCACTTCTCGGAAGTGCTTGCGTTGGTCAGTTGTATATTGTATGGTGCTACAATTAACTACAACTACCAATAAGTCTGAAATAATTAAGAATAACATGTTAACTGTTAATTTCATCAGTAGGGGCTAATTAGTTGACAAAAAAAGAGGCGAGAATGTAACATGGATGTTGGTCTCTATTTCATTATTGCAGGGGAAGGTGTACGTGAAACGTACACATATTAGATAGTAAATTAATAGACGAACCAATAATAAAACATTATATCAGATAGTAAATTAATAGACGAACTAATAATAAAACATTATGCCTTGTAATTACAGCAGCAACAAGCAAGAAGTCTTACTGTTCTCCTAGGAAGCGATTAAGTTTTAATTTCAAAGAAATAGGTAGATGAGTTATAGAGAAGAACAAAAGGAAGGAAAGGTATCAAAAACAAACCTAAGAAAGGAACAATATACTATGTATAAAGCTTACTCAAAACGATAGCTTATGTTTTTGACAATTAATCAAAAGTAAGAAGTAAAACCTGCTGAAATTTCTTCACTCATACCATAGAAAATATTGGGTTCATAGTAGATGAAAGAAGTGTGAATGGAAAAATGGAGAGTAAAAGAGTGGAGGGAAGGAGACACTAAAATGGAAAGTGTACTCCCAAATTGGCAAGTTTACTCTTTCTCCCACGTTGGTGGAAGAAGAGAACTTGAGGGTGTTTATATTGAGAAACACTAACTCCATATGGATGGTGAGACAAGAACTAGATGATGTCTCGCACCGTCGTCGTCGTCTCTCGCTCGGCTCGGCTTCGACTTCGGCTTTGGATTTGGAAAATGATCGATGAGATCTATCTTTTTGGACAACTTTTATTTGATAGAAATAAATAAATTCAATCCGAAAATAGTGTTTTGAAACTCCATTTATAAATGCATGCTGGTTCACTAGTTTGAACGAACTGGTGCCACTGTTTCATGAACTAGTGTACATTTTCTAACTGATGTTGCTGTAGAAGGTTGCACTGCTTCATGAAATTATGCACTATTTTTGAAAAAATACTACAGAAAGTTGTAATTGTTCAATGAAAATACACACTGATTCACGAAGTGACATACCTGTTCAGAACAGAAGCACTGTTTAGGATAAGCAGACATGTATTTTCAGGAAAAGGTCGCACCTCTAAATTGAACCAATGCCACCTTTTCGAAGAGGCATGTTATGGCTATAAAAACCTGCTTTCTTCCACAGGTTTTGAGTATGAAATTTTCTGAATTAAAAAAGCGTTCTTCTTGTCATCAAAATACTCTGTGTGATCATAAAAACCGTTGAGTGCATTCGTAGAATCCGACTATTTGAGGTACCGCTATAGTTGGATTGTTGGCCATTTTATCCAGGGAGGAAAAATTTCACAACCTCGGTACAGTGAGGGGAATTATTTTCTTAAGGAAACTCCGTGAATTCGGATGACTTGGCCTATTCAATTTCTGTTTCATCTTTATTTTTCTGAAAAATAAATACACCTCTTGGAAAGGTAATGATCTTATGTTGAGGGTATTTGATACTTCATTGTGTTCTTGTTTATACTTGAAATCGAGTTAAATTTGTTGTTGTAATATACAAATTCTGCATACCTGACTATATTGTGGAAAATAACAATCTTAAGGAAATAAACACTATTACAGAATTTGTATAGCTTATTTTTGGAGATTAAAGTTTTTACTTTCTACTCCGCCTGAACTTAACCAGTGATTTGAAGTCATAAAAACTTCGTCACAAGTTAAAGATCATTTGGTTGATAATTGGAAGTCATAAAAACTTCATTGTTAACTAGAAACAAGAAGAAAAAAAATTTAAAGTTGCTTAATTTTTTTTTAAGTAGTATTCTGAAAATACTAAGTATTTTTTGTCTTGTGGTGACAGAAAAATGGCAACTGAAAGTCAAATGATGGATGCGACAATGTCTGTGGGGGTAACTAATATTGCCACATCAAGTCGCACAAATGCTCCGCCAATAATGGCATCGGCGGAGAAGCTCAAAAAATTTTCAGGCATTGACTTTAAGCGGTTGCAGCAACAGATGTTCTTTTACCTCACCACTTTATGTCAGCAATGGTTCACTAGCGAAGACGCTCCTGAGGTGCCTGAAAGAATCTCAGACAAAGACCGCTTCGTTATTGTAGAAGCTTGGAAACATTCGGACTTCCTTTGCAGGAATTATATTCTGAGTTATCTTCAAGACGACCCCTAGAATGTTTATAGTGGAACCAAGACATCAGGAACTGTGGGGGGCACTTGAATGAAAATATAAGACAGAGGATGCGGGAATTAAGAAATTCCTTGTTACACGGTTCCTGGACTTCAAAATGATAGATAGCAAATCTGTTGTCTCTCAAGTATAGGAGTTGCAATTCATCATACATGTTCTCCTAGAAGAAGATATATCTTTGAAAAATACCTTAATTGAACAAATTAAAAATGTTCTTAATACTTACATAAACTATTTTGTAGGTTTAATTATGAATAATGCTTTCCAAGTAGCAGCGATAGTTGAAAAGCTACCACCTTTGTGGAAAGACTTCAAAAACTACTTAAAGCATAAACGCAAGGAGATGACTGTCTAAGGTCTTATTGTCCGACTGCGTATTGAAAAGGACAATAAAGCTATTGAGAGAAGGTTAAAAGGGAATTCTACAATTAATGGAGCACATATTATAGAAGATGACCAAAACAATTCGAAGAACAAAAAGAAAGTTGAACATAGAAGCAATCAAACCAAGAAAAATTTCAAGGGAAAATGCTTTAATTGTGGCAAAATTGGCCACAAGTCCACAGATTGTCGAGCCCCGAATAAAGGCAAGAAAAAGGATCAAGCAAATATGATTGAATCCAACGAAGAATGCGATGATTTGTGTGCTATGTTCTCAGAATGCAACTTGTGGGGAATCCTCACGAATGGTGGATGGATTCTAGTGCCACCCGCCATGTATGTGCTAACAAGGAGTTATTTTCGTCATTTTTTCCGGCTTAAGCAGAAGAAATAATCTACATGGCTAACTCCACTACTGCTAAGTTGGAGGGAACAGGAAAAATTTGGTTAAAGATTACTTCCAGCAAGGTCTTGACACTGAACAATGTGTTATATGTTCTGGAGTTACGTAGGAACTTAATTTCTGTTTCACTCCTAGATAAGAACGGATTCAAATGTGTAACCGTTTCTGGAAAAATTGTAATTAACAAAGGAGAAATATATGTAGGGAAAGGCTATTTGACCGAAGGATTTTATAAGATGAATGTAATGACTGTTGAAATAAATAAAAGTTCGAATTCTTCTTATTTGCTTGAGTCTTATGATTTATGGTATGAATGTTTAGGCCATGTTAATTACAAAATGTTATGAAAACTAATTAACTTAGAAGTTTTTCGAAACTTTGAGTGCAATAAATCAAAGTGTCAAATGTATGTGGAATCGAAGTATGCAAAACATCCTTATAAGTCCGTTGAAAGGAATTCTAATCCCTTAGACTTAATACACACTGACATTTGTGATATGAAGTCAACACCATCACGTGGTGGGAAAATGTATTTCATAACTTTTATTGACTATTGCACAAGATATTGTTATATCTACTTGCTAAATAGTAAGGATGAAGCAATAGATGCATTTAGGCAATATAAAACTGAAGTTGAAAATCAGTTAGACAAAAAGATCAAAATGATAAGAAGTGATAGGGGCGGAGAATATGAATCTCCCTTTGCGCAAATATGTGTAGAGAATGTCATAATCCATCAAACTACGGCCCCATATTCACCTCAATCTAATGGAATTGCGGAAAGAAAAAATCAGACTTTGAAGGAAATGATGAATGCCTTACTTATAAGTTCTGGTTTACCGCAAAACTTATGGGGGGAGGCTATCCTTACGGCCAATCGTATACTCAACAAAGTTTTTCATAGTAAGACACAATCAATTCCTTACGAAAAATGAAAAGGAAGGAAACCCAACTTGAAATATTTCAAAGTGCGGGGGTGTCTAGCGAAGGTTCAAGTTCCTATACCTAAAAGGGTTAAGATAGGACCTAAAACGGTGGACTGCATTTCATAGGATATTGTAAAAATAGTAAAGCATATCGATTTTTGATTCATAAATCTGAACATTCGGATATAATAAAAATACGGAAATTGAATCAGACAATGTTGAATTCTTTGAAAACATTTAACCGTATGAAATTAGACATGAACAGTCTAGTGGAGGATCTAAACGACCTCAAGATAAACCAAGTGACAATGTACATAATATAGAAAATCCAAGACGTAGTACACGTCAAAGAGCGTCAACTTCGTTTGGATCGTATTTTGTAACATTTCTCTTAGAAAATGAGCCTCAAAAGTTTAGAGAAGCGATGTCGTCGTCAGACTCATCCTTTTGGAAAGAGGCAGTCAATAGTGAGATAGATTCAATCTTAAGCAACCATACATGGGAATTGGTTGACCTTCCTCCCGAAAATAAACCTTTAGGTTCTAAATGGATCTTCAAAAGGAAAATAAAAGTGGATGGTACTATTGACAAATACAAGGCAAGACTTATAGTAAAAGGCTTCAAACAGAAGGAAGGCCTTGATTACTTTGATACATACTCGTCAGTAACAAGGATAACCTCGATTCAAATGTTAATTGCCTTGGCGGCGGTATATGATCTTCAAATCCATCAAATGGATGTGAAGACCGCATTCCTAAATGGAGATTTGGAGGAAGAAATATACATGAAACAACCTGAGAGTTTTGTGGTTCCAGAAAAAGAAAATAAGGTGTGTAAACCTTTATGGACTAAAACAAGAACCTAAGAACTGGCATGCAAAATTTGACCAAACCATGTTGGCAAACGGATTCAAGAT
>NW_025875112.1:0-2228 GCF_002878395.1 Capsicum annuum
GCCGCCTTTCTTTCCCATGCTCGAGATGGCCTTATGGGTAGCAGCCTGATGTTGATGAGATTGAAAGATTGAAGGCTTACTTGAGCTGCACCTTCGACAAAAACTTGGCATGCTGACGGTACTTCTTGGACATAGAGGTTTTCAAAATCTATAAGAAGTAGCGCATAGCAGAGCAGCACCCAATACACTGGCAACTCCCATTATATGAAAGGGGTTCAATGTCCAGTTATGAAACCCTTGGGAAAAGAGGATAAATTGAAAAATAGCTGCTAAACCAAAACTAGGCGCAAAAAACCAACCAGACTGATCTTAATCTATTATTGATTCTCTATATGGGATTGAATAGAGATATTAATCGAAGTAGGTTGTAAAACCAGCTTTCAAAGGCATAAAGTACTTGTTGTATGAGGACTTTCAAATGCGGAAACCCCAATCAGGATGATTGTTCTCGCGGCTACTGGCTTCGCATACCCATGGAAGATGTTTCTTTCAAAAAGTGGTACTTGTCATTTTCTTTTCAAAATGGGTTGTGTCTGTCCGAGCTCCTAATCCTAGCTTTATAGTCTTATATAGTCTTATAAAGTACTTGGTCCCGTACAAACTAGCAAATGAAAATCAACAATTTTTCTGCACAAAATAGGGAAAGAGAATGAACTAGAACAAAGCATTTTCATCTTTTTCCTCTTATTGGAATACATCCTAAAAAAGAAGATAGAACCATTTTCTACCTTTGAAACTTTGGAGATTCTATAGGAAATTGAAAATGTTGAAATAAGCTGTGGCTTATAAATAGGAAGATGTGGAGATAAGGGGCGAAGGATATTCATGATATTCGAAAAGATTGCTGTTCATTCGCTCTGCGAGCAGGCTAGCCCCTCTATCGATTGTGAGTTCCCAGACATGGGGAGTTCTCTTTCTTCAGTTTGAGATCCAGCTGGCTAGTTTGAAAGTGTTTACTTTACAGAGGGTATTCTGACCCCTGGAGCTTTTTGCGGGGAAACTTGCAAGTACAGTTTGGGGAGAGGCGAGCGTCGACCGGCCCTACAGTGGTAGAACCTAGTGAACCGGGTGTACTATTTCCCAACCTTCTGTGAATTTTTCTTCTCTTATGGTTTTTGCTACTTTCTTTTTGATACGACCCTGGACAGTGGAAAAATAGAATAAGATGGAGCCTACCTACTTGGTTCGGATGAAGTAGATAGATCAAAGGAATGGAATCCAGGTGGTTCTTATGCCACTTTTGATGGTCTCGGAGATAGATGGAAAAGCATTAGATCGATGGACGGGGTAATTTCCTTCCCACTCCGAGGCATATTGATCTGGATCCGTCGCCAAAATGATACAAATACAAAATAGATGAAAACTTTCTTGGATTACTAAACTGCTTTTTTATCGTACTTGCACCTTGAGTTCTGGTTTCCTTAATTTTTCCTAAAAGTCAAAGAAATCCTAATCCTTCTTCCCTTTTGATTGGGTTTGATTCATCCTTTCAATTTCGATTGAGTCTATCTTAAAATTCATAATGTTCAAAACTTTCTCTTACCTTTCTATAGAAATCTATTGAAAAATCAAATGTGGATTTTCAGTCGCAAAACCAAAAATTCAACTTTATGAAAATAGGAACCATTAACTATTGACTTAGAATGCATGAACAATTCTTGGATTTGAATCTCCGGTTTACCACCACATCATTGCATGCAAGGGGATCTCGCTCGATTCGCAGATTGGTCCGACTCGTAATTCACTTCTGACCCCGTGTTCGATAGCCAAAAATTTCATTGAGAGGAATCAGCAAAGAAAAGAAAAATGAGTCAACGGCAATGTAGTTGGACTCTCATGTCGATCCAAATGAATCATCCTTTCTGAAGAGAAGGGAGTGGTAGGCTTAGTAGGGCTCAAACCTATAATATCACCGTTATGAGCGGTACGTTTCAACCAATTAAACTATAAGCCCATATGGATCTCTACATGTAATTCGCTCACTTCGGGAAGAGCGGATGGAAAGAGAAGGCCTTTGTCCTATCTGCTTCTTCCTCTTCCCAGGAATGAAGAATTTTCGAAAAAAAAAAGATTTTCCTTTTTTCTTTTTGTTTATACATTTGGTAGTACCAGAGTTGGATGCTTACTTCACTTTTTTTCCTTCCAGCTTGAAATTCACTCGCTTATCCGGAATAAGCTACTGAGTTGGAGTACAGGAGCGAAGGCAGGGAGTTACTTTCTCAGTTAGG
>NW_025875113.1:0-1483 GCF_002878395.1 Capsicum annuum
TGGGGGGGATGGTCTAATTTACTAGTGGCAACGAAGTTCTTAAATGAATAGATTCTCCCGGAATGCTAGCTAAGCTAATCGTCTTAGTTCCCTTCAATTATATCAATAAGCTTTTTGATTGATTCAGGGCGCCGCCCTCCTTCTTAGAATTAGAACCCATTGAGGGGGGCCTCAGCCCGGGAAGGGGAGAGTGGCCGAGTGGTCAAAAGTGGCAGACTGTAAATCTGTTGAAGTTTTTCTACATAGGTTCGAATCCTGCCTCTCCCACTTATTTGTTGTAGACTTCAGAGAAGAGAAAAGAGGCATTCGTCAGCGTAGGAAGGCCAACCGAGCGAAGCTTTTTTTTTTTTGGCCGTGCCGTGAAGTGAAATTGTATCGTATGTTAGTTAGAGAGGTTGGCGAACTACTACGATCTATAGATTTACCATCTATATCCAATCCCAACGAGAATAGAAGCGAGTCGCTTTCGGCCTGTCTTGTAGTCGTAGTCTTTTAGCTTATATAGTCGTCGGTCTTCCTACATGCATGCGTCCGCCAGAATGCCTCCTTGGTTCGGGATGAAGCCAAGCCGATACATACGATAGGCGAAGGAAAGACCCCCATTTCATAGTGCCAGGGGAACGCAAGTTTGATCGAGGATTGGAGAGGAGAGGTGGAAGAAAGGGCTCGGGATGGATTTAGGAGTCTTTGTGCGAGCCATATGCGGTGAGAGTCGCACGTACGGTAACGAGGGGGTTTGCGTCTATACGTGTAGTGTGGTGCTTAGGCCTACCAACCCTATTTGTTCCATGATCTATGGGTCTACTGGAGCTACCCACTTCGATCAATTAGCCAAGATTTTGATCGGATACGAAATCACTGGTGCTCGATCTAGTGGTATTTTTATGGGGATTCTATTTATCGCTGTAGGATCCCTATTCAAGATCACTGCAGTTCCTTTTTGGGCGGCTGTAGGACGGCTGGTAGGGTAGGTGGGTAGTACCGCTCTGCGGCCAATCTTCCTAACCGCTTAGGGCCGGGCTTAGAGCGCGTGAAACTCATCACTACCTCGTAAGGGCGTTGAGACCATAGCATGTTATACGAAAGTGCCGCTTTCTCTGTAGTGTTGTCACACAGCTGCCCACCTAGAAGAGCAACTCGCTCTGTAGTGTTGTCACACAAGATAAGCACGCCGCCCGCCTGCTGGCCGGGTGAATCGAAGTTATCTTCCGATCAACTGTCCACCCAGTCAAGTGCAAAAATACAGTAGAATCACGCAACGCACGCTGCTGGTGTGCTTCCTGCTCGCGAGGAAAGAAAGAAGAGCGACAGGGTTCAGTTTAGATTTGACTGTTTGCAGCATGGGAGCAGATTCCCCAAAAAATCCCTGGGAACAATGAAAAAAAAAGATATCTCAGTAACGAAAACTATAGGGGGCTGTATTGGCGAGATCCAATGGTGAACAGCTGCCCAAAAGAAAAACCGCCTGGAAGTCCGAGGACCT
>NW_025875114.1:0-4362 GCF_002878395.1 Capsicum annuum
CCTTGTCATTCCTCTCATTTTTTGTTCAAAACACAAAATCAAAGTCTAGTGAAGCTATGTGAGGCCTCTTTCGATTCACTAGCAACTTGTTGTTCATCTTGTTAATTCTTGTGTTGGTTAGAACTAGGGTTTAGAGGCGTAATGGCAAGAAAAGTGGTAAGGGTGATTTATGAAATGTATGTATAGCCAAATCTTTTTGCATGAGATTGAGTTGGTAATAAAGTGATACATCCTTATGTGTTAGTTTAGTAGAAGGTAGAGAAGGAGTTATTAGTTAAGGTGAGTTGTTGTTTGATCGAAATATGAAAATAGCTAGATTAGCCAGTAAGTTATAATAATAGACACACGGTTTTTGGTGGAATTTTAAGGTAGTCTAAATGTACGTTTAGGTAAGTAAATGTGATGTGAGAAATCTGTATAAGTAGATAATATTGTATGGGGTTATAATATAAGATTAAGGTTGACCATGTCTATTTTGTGAGTCTACCCCCTTGACCTTCTTTTCTTTGGTAGTTGTAAACTAGTACTACTTGTGAGAAGGTATGTAGTAGATTTTGAGGCATAGTAGTGATGTCATGAAGATGTTTTGGTTGTGGGTTGTATCTAAATAAAATGAGATATTTGGGTAGAATATCCCAATTTGATGGTTTAGTATATTATGCTGTGTTCTTCATTGGTGGTAGATAATTGATGCTAAACTATAGGCTTCATATGTTGAAATAGTGCGTGTTAATGAATTATAATAAGGAAATCCATAAGGTCATGATCGATTAGTGTGGCTACGGAGTTCAAGTGTACTCTTTTTTCTTGAGGTTTTATTTCATAGTTTTCAAGTGAGATTTGTGTGTAAGGTTGGGTTGTAAATCATGGTTAGCACTAGACATTAAGTTTGAACAATTGATGGCCATGAAGGTGTATGTGATTATTTCTTGGTTAATGATACTAGTTTTATGGAAGTGATCTAATAGGCTTGAACAGTTTATGTAGGAGCTTAAGTTTATTTGATTTGTAATGAAGTATGATGTTGTATGTATGAAGTAGAAGTATGCCAAGGTGATATGAGGTTGCAGTATTTTTCTAAGGCTATTAGATGTTGTGTGTGGCTAGTGGTACCATTGAGTTGCTAAGTGGAGAAAGACTAGTTAGATGGTATATGGTGTTCTAAATAGCCAAGTTAAGGAGTTTTGATTGATAACATTGAGTCTTTAGATATTATCTTGATTCTCATAGTAGAGAGATATAAGTTTGGAGTCACGATATTGGTAGGCTATGTCGGAAGTAGTATGATTCATCAAAGGCTTGGTGATATCTATGTTAAGTGTTAGAATCTAAGTTTGAATTTTTAAAGGTTAAATCGATAGAAATAAGAGTTGAAGAATTAGAGGGTGTGCACTCCGACTATGGGGATACTTATGAAGATTCAAAGTTAGTAAATGTTCAAGTATTATATGATTACTACTGGGGGACTATAGAAAGAGTGTATCATGTAGTATTAGCAGTGGGTTTTCCCACTTCCAGTGTAGTCATTCAGCCTATGTTCTATTTAATTGCGTGTATTGTCATATTCCAGATCCCAGAGTGCAGTTAGTATGGTTCAGTTTAGAGTTTGGTAAGGGATCTCTCAAACTGAAGATGATTGCTTAAAGATAAGGGGGAGATAATAGAACAAGTTACCAAGGTAGGCTCTTAGATTTTAGTAGTAATGCGAGTATGATATAGAACATCAAAAGTGAGGGAGAGGCTGAACCCATTCTTATCTTAGTATTTTTCAGTTATCCTAATACATAACTCATGCCTTACATTTTAGTTCCAGGATCATAGTTCATGTTCATGTATATGATAGAGAATCATGTATTCTTCCAGTTCAAAAATAAGGAGTTCTAGTTCATTTCAGTAGTCGAAATCACATTCCATAAGTTATGAACACCAAGTTGAGATCATGTAGCTCATGACCATATACACATGATTTATAGTGTGCTTAGTTTCCATAACTCATGTTGCACGCCAAATGATTGGCGAGATTCATCTTATAGCCAGGTATGCACTCAACTCAGATCACCTTGATGAATCCATGATGTTGATTCGTTGTTCCTCAGGACTCAGTTAAGTGTCAAGTCTCATATAATATACTTCCATGCTTCAAGGTCTTCTGTTATAACCTTTTAGTGACTCCTCCTTATGTAATGATTGTAGTGATGAGTAAGTGTTCCTTGTTGATGGAAAACCATTGTATGCTTGTTTTAAATAAGGCCATAAGTGTGAAGTAAAATTTAGGGCCAAGTCATTGATACATGTGATGGTTAGTTAAAAAAATTTTGTGTGTGTTCTTGGGGTAGCGCGAGGGAGTTATATTGATAGTGGTTTAGATAATATGTGAAGTATGTCTTTATGGGTGTTTGTCTTGAAGTTCATATGTTGTTATAAAGATGGGATTGGACGACATGTTGGGATTGAAGGGAAGGAACACAATATGCATTTGTGAATCCATTATAAGAGTTCATAGTGGGTCATTAAAGTGGTAAGGCACATTTGTTTTAGGGTATGATCTCTAAAACAATATGGAAGATTGAATCAAATAAGTATGGTATTTAAAGGGAATAGTATAGTTAAGGGAGTATTCGAGAAGTGTATTAAACTTGAAAACAAGAAGTTGCTTTGCCTAAGGTCTGGTAAGTCTTACCTAGTTTATGAGTTACATGTTTATATTCCATGCTTCGGAGTGGTGTCATTGTTGTGATTCCTAAGATGAATGTCTTGTATAACACATGCCCAAGATTCTTTGCTTCCTGATGTTACTAGAACTTCTTTAGAATGAGTGTTGAAGAGATACTCCAGTTAAGTATAAGTTTCCAGTGTAATTTAGTTTAACAGTCAGGCAGACAAGTTACGGTGGTTTTCTACATTTTCACCTAGTCCTACTATACGAAGTCTCAGGCATATGACCATCCCAAAAGATAATATAATCCATCTATGTAACTTGCGAATTCAGTTCAGTCAAAGCAACATGTTTCAAATTCAGCTATTTAGTCATGATTCAGTTCATAAGAGTTCAGCGCATAATCTGAAATATTTCCAAGTATTTTAGCTCAGACAGTGTAATATCGTGATATGATCTAATTCTAGTTGTATCATGATTCGTACATGCATAAGTTATCACTTCTAAATTAAATATGTATGATTTGATCATGAACACTTCAAGGGAATCCTAAACTCTCAGCATGACTCAGCTCCTTAAAGCAAGTAAAGCCAAGTCAACTCAAAATTCAGTTTCATGATAAAAGTTTAAATTTTTCAGCTCGGCTATATCCTTTCTTAGAATACATATCATGCCTATTTTATTCCATACCTTAAAGACTTCAACATTCCTGCCCATCATTTGGGGACGAATGATCCCAAGGGGTATATAATGTAACACCCTGTATTTTGGGCTAGAACAAAAACCGTCGTTTCTATGCGTAGAGATCCAAAACTCATAAATCCTATACAAATTTGGCATGTTAATCAATTAGGTAGTTTGTGAATCTATTTTAGAATGAATTGAGATCATACAGATCCCCAAACTCAAGGACCAGTAGAAAACTTTCCAATCGTTCGAGTTTGAGTGAGCATCGAAACTTGGGTCAACTTCTATCAGCCATAACTCTTTTTATATAACTAATTATAGGGCCTACTATATATCAAATTAAATCTCTTCAAATTATCTTTCTAACAATATCAATTTTGCCAGAATTTGATACCTAAGCAAAAAGTTATGGCAATTTTTTTGACTGAGATAGTAGAATCTCTCGATTAACGTGTAACGCACGGTCTGTCGCACACACCCAATTTCTAGGTTCTGTTTTTGTGTTTTAAGTGAAAAAGTGGTATTTTCTACCCGCTATTCAGACATAACATGGGATTAAATCCCCCAAACACCAAAAAAAGGTTATTTTGTCTCAAAATAACCAAGAACACTCCTTATTTTTTCAACCCAAAGATCAATATATCTCAAGATTTAACCGTGGGTTTTCCTTAATTCTTCAAGATTTGGAATCCCCATTGCGAGGGCTACAAGAATCACCCATCAATCGTATGTATAACATCCCAAAAGCAAGAGTTCATTCAAAATCTTCTAATTTAGGTACATGGGATTTATCCTAAAAACTACATGGGCTGGTAAACACTACAACATGATTTAAAGACTATCAAGCATGAATTTAGAAAAGGGTTTTGGAATTCATGATTTTTAATTATGCATGATGAATATTTTTATGATATTGTTGATTTGGCCTTTAGTTCTTTCCCACTTAAGTTGATTTACATCTATATGTATGAAATTGAAGATTGTTTGAGAGCACAGATTATGAAACCCCTCTCTTGTGA
>NW_025875115.1:0-3122 GCF_002878395.1 Capsicum annuum
AAATTAGTAAATAACTATATATATATATATATATATATATATATATAGTTATTTACTAATTTATAAAACATATACACATGTATACGTTAAATATACACGTCTATAGAAGATATATATACATATATATACGCACCATTCAATATATATGTACTACTTTAAATAAAACATATACTACAATATATATACAATTTATAAAACATATACATACATATACATTAAATATACACATCTATAGAAGATATATACATAAATATACAAAACAAATGCTACTTAATATAATAAATTAATAATACTTGGTAGTAAATTAATAATATATTAGAAGTAAATTTTTAATTTAAACTAAAAATTTAATTTAAATCATTAAATGAAAAAAATTACAAAGTAAGGACTAAGGAGTGAATGAACGTTGAATTTTATTGATTCCGAAATGATCCAAAATTTATAATTTACATGAATGAAAAATCTACAAATTACGCATCATTTTTTCCAACTCATTCATGTTAATATTAACGGGAACTTGCATAGAATAGTCAAAGTCAACGGGGGCAAAACCATGCATTGGAGTTGATTCTGCTGAGTTCTCCCGTTAAGACATAATTTCTTCAAGTTTCTGCTTGTCGTTCGGCTCCAGTTCCATTCCTTGATTTCTTCTTTACGCTCTAATCCAATCTCTGAGGCAAACTAGAACATTCATTGCATTGCTTCCCAATGAGTGTCGGTTGTCTCCAAGTTGCTGTTCTCCCTAACTAAAGGTGCTCTCTGATGCAACGGTTGATATTGGAACATTCAAGATATCTCTATCTTAAAAGCACAGGATATTGTGTTTCATTATTCCTCTACCAATCCAACATATTGATCCATCGTCTGCGATCCTCTGGCGGCGATCGAAGATAATATTTCAGCTCTTCCAGATAAGTTGATGTGTAAGCTCTGTCATCAACATTATTCCAACAAGGTAAATCATAAAAGGAATCAGGAAAACTACTATGTGCCAATTTTTTAGAAGATGATGGCTCCTCGAGAGGATAAGGAGCGACAGTTGGAGTGGTATTTGTAGGTACGGCTAAATCAACTAAATCAGCATAACGATTATAGAATTTTTCTATGTATTCATTCACATCACTCATAACTGTCCACAAATCAAGTTGTACTTGTTTAGAATCCTTGTTAGTATTTATTTTTAAGTTAGCATAAATAATAGTACTAACGTGGCACATAGTATTATATTTCATGCACGGATTTAGTATAGCACCAACCAAGTAAATAGGGGGAATCGAAAAAAAAATATTTTTTAAATTTAGTAAACATGGAACCAACAGATTCTTTATAACCTTCTTTATTTTTATATTCTTTGAGCAAACTAGAAATATCGGCTATATATGCCAAAATATTACAAACAGTAGGATAATAAGCATCGGAAAATTCAACCGTAACTACATAAAAATTTTCTAAAAACTTAACAAGATCATTAATTACAACTCAATCAGAATCATGAAGCATGCAATCAGGAGAATCAGCAAATGAATTGTAATGTTGGTTAAAATCTAGTGTAATATGAACTCTATATTTATAACAAGATTTTAAAAAATCATACGTAGACTTTCATCTAATATCAATTTCCTCAGGCATCAATATCGGTGCAAGTCCATGTTCTTGATATTTAACTTTAAATTCTCTAATTCTCGATCTACGATTATTTTCTTGAATAGAAACAACAACAAGACGGATTTTTTTAATATAAAACTCAAAAAACTCAAGGCCATCTTTTACAATTAAATTATATATATGACATGCACACTTAATATGAAAAATTTTAGGAAACGGTGGAGATAACCTAGATTTTAACTTTTTTATAGCAGTTTTGTTGTTAGAAACATTATAAAAAACAATACATAAGATTTTATTTTCGATACCATAAAATCCGGCAACTTTAACAATAGAATCAGCTATAAAATCTCCAGTATGTTTATGATCTTCATCGTATAAAAAAGCAAGAATACGTTGTTGCATCACAAAATTACTATCCATCCAGTAACAAGTAACGGTTAAATAATCATTTTTATTTACAGCACGACCAAGATCAAAAGTTAGGGACAATCTACATTGAATATTTTTAAATAATATTGATAAATAAAAATAATATTGTGAATGGAGTCTAAAAATATCAAACCGACAAGTACTTCTATGAATACCATTAAACATAAGATTATAAATTGCTTAAATATAATGAATAAAGGCATCAGAAGAAGGAAAACTAAAAGACAAACAACCCAAAGCTACCATTTTAGCTATTTCTTTCTGGTCCCTCAATTTATTATACTTATTCGTTACCTGACCGGTTGCTGGGTCCATTCTAGTTTGCGTTGGACCACCAATATCCCCACCACCTCGTGCAATATTTAACTCTCTTTCGTGAGCATCACCTACATATCTCATTAACGTACCCGTACCCCCTTGCTTGCCTCCACTTTTATACTTATATATTTATTGACAAATATTGCATTGCACCTCAGTATCTAATATACGTTCAAAAAATTGTCATGCAATACTAGTTGTTTTACAAGCTCTTGGGGCACGGGGAGGACGGAAAGGGAGATTAACCGATTCAGATCTAACGTTAGCATTTCCTACTGCAGGTGTCTTAGCAATATTTTCATCATCTTCATCTAAATTAACCGCATCTACTTTTTTCTTCTTCTATACCGTAATTTTTCTGAGTTTCTACATAATTCATATCGTGAGCACCTATACCTATTTCTTCCTCAAAAGGTGTATCAAGCGATACTGGAGGCTAATGCACACGGGTATATCTATTACTTGAAGTACCTCTACCGCTAGTAATTCACTTTTTACTACCACTACCGCTTTCGGGATAAAATTAAACTATTCGGACGATCTATTACCTCATAAAAGTTATATAGACCATTGTAAATGAGCCATTTTAGCCAATATTACCTCCAATCTTGATCTAATATTCAGCGCGTGATTGCCACACTTTTTAAATTAATTAATTAAATTTACATCTCCATCTTTCTCTTCATTATCAAACCTCCATCGCTATTAATACCAGAACAACCATCGAATCCCGCCACCTAAACTTCGATCACTGCATCATCTCCAAC
>NW_025875116.1:0-4019 GCF_002878395.1 Capsicum annuum
TACAATATAATAAAACAAAATATTACTAAAAAAACACATTAATTGATTAAAAGGTCATGGAAAATAAAACTTCTAAATGCAACTATACAAAAGCTAGTATGAGAAACAAATTAACTCTAGCATCTTTATATTCAAACAATAAAAGAATCAAAACTTCTTAAAATATATGACCATGCAATTTACCTCTCTAAAAAAATAATCAATAAGCGATTAGTATTATAATTAAAATATCACTGCATGAATAAAAGTAAAATACTTTTAAACAATAAAATAATAAAATATGATAATTTTGAAAATTATAAATAAAAAATTAAAAATAATAAAATAAAAAACATTAATAACAATTACAGGTGAAGATGTAAAATCCGGGTATGTATTTTAAAAGAAATGTAAGTGATATTCACTCTCACAATATTCTCAAATAGTAAATAAGCAATAAAAGTTATAGATTTTGAGCCCTTTTACCATTGAGTTGCAGACTATACTTTGTTTAGGAGGTGCAGTGCTAGTTATTCATACCTAAAACAATAATTTAATCCTATATGCACAGTGTATTTTTTTGGCCGAGGGGGTTCGGATGAACCCTCTGGGTTCTATGTAGATCCGACCCTGATTGTAGACTATCGGCTTAAACTTGAGATGTGGGTAGTGGTAAAAAGGATAGTAGTTTAAGATTAGTGATGTATGTTTGATAGGAAGTGTGAAATAGCTTAGGTTGGAAACTTGTGAAAAAAGGAGTGGATAATTATGATATTTATGTACATGAGGACTAGTGTTAAAATGATGAATTGTGGTTGAGTCATTAAGTGTATGAGAGCATGAGTATATAAGAATAAGTTTAACCCGGAGGTAGTACATTGTTAGATAATGTGTGATGTGTACGAGTGTCACGTGTACCTAGATTTCATTCTCGACTCTCGCAGTACGGAGAAGACTAAGGAGTTATTATGTGATGTTCTTTAGAGATGAATGGAGGAACTATAAGTAGGTAGTCTGTTCCTTTGGTATAGTCTTAAGGATTTTATTATGATGTAAATTATGTGATTAATGATCTAATGTTAGAATGTTAAGTAGTGGAGAGTGAATTTTTATGTGACAAGGCATGAGGATGGGTATGCTCATGAGACTGGGCGTTGTAGGTTGATCTTTTTGTAAATTCTTCATCATTAAGGTATTTGGGTTTTTCTAAACTACATGGGTATGATGAAATCATTTTTATAATGTTTTGAACGTTGAGAAATCATGTATTTTTGAATGGTTTTGAATTAAATTAAAAAGTATACTTTGTGAACTCTTTCAAAGAGATAATGTTTTGGTCTTGAGGCCTTTCCCTAAATTTGATTTGTACTTGTATATATGTATGTATGCTTTTTGAGTTTTAATGTTGAATTGAGAGAATAAACATTTATAATCCCTCTCTTGTTATAAAGCCTCTAGTTTTGATATGTCATGAATTATTCAATTGCATATCAATTGCATATTGAGAAGCTTGAATACAAATATATTTATTATAGTTTAAGACTTGGTTTTGGTTATGAACTTAAGAGAGGGTGTTTCTTTTTAATATAGATGAAAAGTGATGATTTAAAGAGTTGCATGCTTTGCAACAAGTAATGGACCACCACATGTTTTAAGAGTTAAAAGAGAGAGTCTTTGTATAAATCCTCCTCTACTATTTGAATGACTTAGTGGTCTAAACATTGTTTTGAATAAAAGTACTGTAACATGATATTTTATGTCTTAGAGATATGACTTGCAAGTTTTGGTATGACGATGCCAAACAAATGAATGTCATAACATAGTAAGATTTTTAAATTTTGATTTCAAAGAATGGACGTCTTAAAGAGTTAAAGATGGATTTAAAGAGAGTTAGGTGGTTATCCGAAGAATGCATTTGAGTGGAAAGGCTCATTGTGGGAAATCGTGTTTTGTCGATGCGGGTTTATTATGTCCCCAAGAGGGACCAAACGCTGGCTTTCTGCCCGTTAGCATATTAGAGATAGAGATTCTAACCATTGGGACAAACTTGGGCTAGGGGCTTGACTGCCTAGTTAAGGGTGGATTCCTTATAGCCCGTGGGATTTTAGAGTTGTAGGATGTACCACCAAGCTCAAAAGTAAGATAAAGAGTAAGTCATGGTTTCAAGAAATGTTTTAAAATCTTTTAAGTATGCCCATGCATTTTCATATATTGTATGTAAAATATTTCATGAATTGCTCTAACTTATGTTATATAAAAGTATGTTATTTTGGATTACTGTACGTACCACTGCATCTGTATTGACCGTCTACATTTCAGGTTCTGAGGCCCAGTCTAGTAGTCTTGCTAAATAGTAGATTGTTGTCGGACATTCAAAGTTGGAGAGCCTCCCTATCTTCAGAAGGCCTCTTGTTCACTTATGCTAATATCATTTGGTTTTGGTTTATGGTCCGACCGGGGGCCTTGTCTCGATCTTCAAACAGATATTGCTTTCCTCAGTTGTAGATATTTCGCAGACAGGTATTAGATGGATTTGAGTCTTGTTAAACTTATGCCGTGTTGTTTTCTAAATATAATCAGATGACCATGTTTCCGTTTTGTTATCTTTTCCGTACTTCCTTATAAATATATGAATGGCATGTATGATTGCCAGTTAACTCTCGGCCTTCACTGTTTGAAATGCCCGTGTCGATCTGAGCCTCAGTTCGGGTCGTGTCATACACACGAAAAAAAAAATATTTTCTGTCCACCCAATTCCTATATTTAAAAAAAAATTCAACTGTTTTTGATACTTACAATAAAAAAAATCATAAATTCTTTTTCATTTTTCTGTCACGTAATGTTAGTTTAATAGGTAATGACTTAAATTAATTTAATGGACGCCTATTGTGGATCTTTCTTAAAGTCATAATAAATGTCAATTTTTATTTGACTTCCAAACGACTTGATTTTCAGTTACATCAAAAAACAAGATTATAATGTATTGTTATTTATTTTGTTCTAATCATTTTCTCACTTATAATTTGTTCCTTAAAAAAAATTCTTTCTTGGTAATCTTGTAAATCTAATACTTACTAGTCATATCATCTTGCAGAATTTTTTATGCAATATGGGTTGACTGGAATATAAGAATTAATAATAACAATAATTCACTTGCCTTTTTTTTATGTTGATTTATTTATTAAGAATATTATGTTTTTGGTAGGTTTTTAAGATTGATAAATACAACTTTGACTTACGATAAAATCTAATGAAAATCAATGTATATAGAATGTTATTTATAAAATTTCCAAATATTATCTTTGTAAAAGCATATCATACTAACTATAAAAACGCTTCTTTTCTTCTTTATTTTTCACCCTTTTGTTGCTTTCTGTGAAACAACTTGAAAGCTAGAAATTTTCAAGTACAACTTCTTGCTCTCTTTTCTCTTCTTTCGTCTAAATCCAACTTACAAGGAAGACCATACTATTGGTCGAGTTCATTTGCAAACACACTAGTAGTCTAGTCCTCTGGACATCATGCAAGGATAGTATTGAAATTTTAGTAAGAATGAAACGCCATATTGTCCTCACATGATGCCCAACAGGACTAGACAGTAGGCTAACAAATGAATTCAGACAAATTTCTTCCTTGATACAACTAGGTAGAGTTGGTGCCGTTGGGGTTAAAGGATAAAAGTTAGTTGTCGGAGTCAACGAATAGTTGGGCAATGTGGATGTTCTCCAACACATTATGCAGGCCCAAACTAATGATGCCCAGGAAATTGCATGCTATAGATGCAAATATGGGTAGCTTTAGTTATTTGACCCTAAATAAGAATAGTCTTCCTTACTTTTTAATATACTAAAAGTATCATTTTGCCCCTCTACATCTCAAATATATTTTTAAACTTTCCATACTCATTTATCTCTCAAATTTTATTTTTTATTATTTTCACTTTTTTGTTTTTCCTTTAAATTTATTATTCTATTTTTTATTATTTTTAGTTTATATTTTTTCCTTTAACTTTATTTTCATGTTTTAATTTATTTGTCTCA
>NW_025875117.1:0-1032 GCF_002878395.1 Capsicum annuum
ATTATAATAAGGTCCTAAAATGATGTAGGATATGTTGAGATGACCTCATATATATATATATATATATATATCTAGCTATATGAAGTCATGGTACTATCGGATATCCCTTTCTTCGTTATTCATATTGTATAGTCGTTCCTTCGCCTTGTATATTACAATATATTTTTCTTTCGCTCTTTATCTGTATACCTGGGATATACTGTATAGCTTTGGCATATATTAAATGTAGCTGGAATAAGATAGCTCACCTTGATATTTCCTTAGTCTTATTATGTTAGACTCGTGGATATAAATATAATAGTTCTCTATCTCTTTCGATCTATCAGAACAGATTAGGCTATCTATCAATCGATTTGAAAATAGCATATACAATACTCTACTTAAAGTAATTAGTTAGAAAAAGAACGTAGCTCGTCGAGGTTTCCGCTGAGAATGGAATAGTGTTCGTGTCCAAAGGTGAACAAAGCCCTAGCTTCTAGAGTTCGTTGCTCCCTTGTTATTCTCATTGACTTATTATATGATTTATGGACTTTTGGTTATAGTTTCCATTCTGTTTATATGTTGTATATATCTACTTGCATACTGAGTACCATTCGTTTGGTACTAATACTACACCTCTGCAGCCTGCAGATCATAGTACGAGTTATCGTCATTGATGTGTGCATCATGTGGAGTAGCCTTGATTCGGAGACTTAGAGTAAGCTCTTGACGTTCGGAGTATTACTTATCTTTCTCCTATGTATTAGACTAGCCTCTAAGTTGTATTCAGAGGTAAGTTGAATCGGTGTATTTCTCCTTGATATCTCACTTTTGTACTCTTGTTATGTTTAGAAGCTCTTGTACTGATACCACGAGATTTTGGGATTCATCTATGTATTGATCTTTATCTCATATATTCCGCATTTTTTCTTATGTTATTAAGTAGTCCGTTACCAGCCGTTCCGGACTACGGGTTGGCTTGCCTACTGGTGGGTTATGGTAGGCACCATCATGACCTGAAAAGTTGGGTCGTGACACATATTTGGTGTAATT
>NW_025875118.1:0-1954 GCF_002878395.1 Capsicum annuum
CACACAAATATATATATATATATATATATATATATATATATATATTTGTGTGTGTTGTGCTGATACAGGTAATTAGACCCTTCTATATGCAACGAAGTGCTGTCCAAATTTTTGGTGACATATAAGCGAAAGTACAGGTATTTGAACGGGTTCTCCCGGGCCTTCTCGGCTTCGGGTGCCAGTCCGGCCTGATGGGATTTTGGGGCGTGACAAAAATTATCCCTTTCACCTAATTTTTAAAACTTGAAGGACCCTCACTTAATTGGGAAACTTGTTTGTCCCTTTTAATCTAAAGTCCCATTTCCGTGCCTAGACAAGGTAACTTTGATAAGGCAATTTGGTGAGCATAACAAAGTCCTTTTTTATTTCTTAAACTTCGTGACTGATCAAATAGTGTCACATCAATTGAAACAGAGCACTTCAAATAGCAACTCTTTGATCTTTATTTTCTCCTTCTTTTTTCAGTTTCATGTTTTCTCTAAATATTTGGGTATAACATATGTCCGATTGTTGATATATTGTCTCTTTATCTTGTGATGTTACCAACTAGAATCCTAGTGTTTTCTTCTTACTGGTTCTCATATAATGGGATGCGGGTATAGAATATGTATAATTGTGATGGTACATATTCAAAAATTGAAGGTGGTGGAAATGAGAATATTGCGTTGGATGTGTGGATTTACTAGAGGGGTCAGAGTTGGGAATGAGATTATCCGGGAGAAGGTGGGAGTGACTTCGATAGAGGACAAGATGCGAGATGGTTTGGGCATGTGATGAGGAGGAGTGCGAATGCCCCAGTTCGTAGGTGTGAGAGGCTAGCTTTGGATGGCTTCAGGAGGGGTAGAGGTAGGTCGAAGAAATACTGGAGGGAGGTGATTAGACATAACATGGAGCAGCTTCAGCTTACTGAGGACATGACCCTAGATAGGAAGAGTGGAAAGCATGGATAAGGGTAGAAGGCTAGTGTGAGTGTGTGGGTTGTAGCAAGAAGTCAGAAGAAATCTTGTGTAGTCGGGTTAGTAATCCTAGGGTTGTGTACATAGGTATCTTTGGGTATGTGTGTGTATGTTACTACTAGGTGGATGTCCTATTTCTTATTTCTTAGTTCCTATTTTCTTATTTCGTGTCGCCCTTATTTCTCGTATTTCGTATTTCTCTGATTTCTATGTTATTATTTCTTATTTCTGTTATGTCATCCATCCCCTTGTTTACTATTCTTTATCTCGAGCTGGGGGTCTATCGGAAACAACCTCTCTACTTCTTCGAAGGTAGCGATATGAACTACGCATATCTTACCTCCCAGACCCCACTTACACTGGATTTATTGTTGTTGTAATGGTACACCCTTAAATTTATTGAATTTAAATTCATAAAATAATTAACACTATATTTTAAATTCAAGATAACACCACGACACTATACTTAGTAGGGCAGCAGCAGACAGGCAGGACATAATGTATAAAGTCAATAAATAAAGATGATAAATAAAATCTCCTTTTGGAAAGAAGATTTGGTTAAAACAACACTTTATTGCTCCATATAATAGTATTCTATAAAAGAGGAATGTGTGGAAGGGAAGAGACCAGCGAAAGGAAGATGTGTACAAACAGTGGCGGAGTCAGGATATTTACTAAGGAACTTTATAAGTGAACATACTAATTAATAGAAGGGGGTTCAACATCTAATATATATACATAAGATATAAGGATATTTACTAAGGAACTTTATAAGTGAACATACGAATTAACAGAAGGGGGTTCAACATTTAATATATATATATATATAATTTTAATCATGTATATATAACATAATTTTTTATCAAAGATGATTCCATTTTACATACTTGTAGCTTTTCATATATCTTACAAAGTGCCTACACAATATATTCTTATCCTGCTATTTATTCTAAATAAAAATCTTACACGTACCTACCGTAGCCTAGAAATTGAATTAA
>NW_025875119.1:0-2103 GCF_002878395.1 Capsicum annuum
AAGTAGTATTACAGTGTTTGAATGTTATTTATTCCTTTGTTTAATTTTATTTAAATATTTATTGTTGTTTTCACTCGTTAAAACATCATTTTCAACTTTAAAAGATCATGTGCATATGGTATTATTGGGATTATTGAATGCAAAAACCAATCTGTTCCTTTAATAGAATTCACTATAAAAAAATTGTAGAAAGAACGTGATGTCACAAATAAGAATAAAACTGAAAATAGAATGTTCACTATACGATCTTGTCACTTTAACAAAATTTCGTATAGGAACATAGTTTTAGGCGAATTGAGTTAAACGAGTTAAACAATAGTACTTGTGCGGCTAAACATGTAAAGTTATGATGTTGTTAAAATACAATCAATATTTATTTGCACCAATTGTTTACATTAAATTGATTCAACTTATTATGGTTAAGTAATTATATCTATGGATCTATGGATATGGGAGAAGTTAGTACTAAAAGTACAAAACTCGAAGAGGTAGATTTACCTCAAGAAATGGATCTACTGAATAAATGGATAATTCCAAAAGTTGAATTAAAAACCATATATGAATATGGATTTTTTGATAAAATAAAACATAAACAAATTATTAAAACAACTGAACAATCTCTTGCTTTAAATACTGATGAACAGACTATTCAACTCCTAAATAAGCATGATATTGATATTTTTAAACGTAATTATAATTATATGCATATTGGCTTAGTACAAATTGTCTTTCGACCTTTAACCCTAAAGGGTCTCCCTGAAACATTTTTAGCTGCTTTGCGTGATGCTATAAATCTAAATTTTCGAAAATCCTTAATGGGATCTATTGAATCTACTCTTGCTTATGGTCCTGTATATTTTAATACTCAGCCAAATTTACAATTATCTCTAACTGATGTAAATATTCTTCATGCTTTAACCTTAAATGTGAAAACTCATGGATATGATTATGCCCCTGGATCTGAACTAATAGGATTATCTTACCGCATATACTATCGATTATTATCAACTCTAAATCCTCGATGTAAGTTAATTGATGATAATTCTGATTGCACTATGCTTATTGAAACTAATCTTATAAAATCTAGGGTCACTACCCGAAGACCTATTAGATGGGATGAAATTGATTTCCTCCAAACATGGATTTTAAATTCAGTCACTTCCCCAAAACAATTGGCGGACGATGTGACTAATTCAGAGTTGACTCAAGTAACTCAAAATTCAGATGGACGAATTTGTCTACAATTTGATAGTAATCCCCCAGTATATAGAAATTCTTTCTCAATACCACGAAGACTTCCTTCTATTCATCATATTTCTCCTATAGAACCTCAGTATGGTCCAGCTAGGAATCGAGCGGCATCTTTGCATACTATTAATTCTGCAGATTCGCATATTACACCTAAAGGTGTAGAAAAGATAAAAATCAACTCAAAAACTAATATAGTTCAAGATTTTGATAATGAAAATCCTACCCCATCTGAAATGAATTTTGACATCAATTCTGTTTAACCATGATGACACAACTTATTGATTTTAGTCCTGGTTCTCAAGCAAGAAAATATATTCAGAAAGAATTTTTTTCTGAAAAATGGAAAACCTTTAGGACATGGTTTTTTGAAACTTATACTCCTGATGAATTACGCAATATTTCAGAAGAATTCTATGAAATTTGTGTTTTACATAATAAAATTATTTTCTTTGTACCCTGGTTCATGTCTACATATTTACCGTCATATGTCAAAATAATCGAAAGATCTTATCAAAATTCTGATGGATCAATTACTCAAGCACTCTATCCTCCTCAGTCTTCCTTTATATTGCCCAATAATACTGGCATGACATTTTCTGCTTTTCAAAAGTTTGTCAGTGACGATGTGGGAAAAATTACTGTTTCTGAAATAAATAACCTTATCGCCCAAAATAATTATTTGAGTCTTTATGTTAAGGTTTTAGGAGAACACATTTCCTCTCTTGATAAAAAACTTGACGAATTAATTGAGTTAGTTAACAAACTTAGCACCCAGATGAATTCCTCTAACATTCCTTCTACTTCTAAACTCACTGATAAAGAAGGATATATTTTATCAAAACCTTGTATTCA
>NW_025875120.1:0-1340 GCF_002878395.1 Capsicum annuum
AAGAAAGGAGAAAGAAAATAGGAACCTGGGCAGTATATTGTGCGTGAGAGTTAATGTGTGTATGTTATATTCTTTAATAATAATAATAATAATAATAATAATAATAATAATAATAGTTTGGGGAAATTAAGATTAGTATAATATAGTAACAATTTTCTTTTTATTTTATTGTTATTTTATTCGTTATCATTAATAAGGATTTATTATTTTATTATTAAACTAGTTAATTATTTTAAGATGAAAAGTTATTTAGTTTACTGTTAATATTAAATAGCATATTTTGAAAATATATATTGCTATGAATTATTAAAAATAAGATAAATTAATCTTTTAGCGTTAGATAATTTTTAGGCATGTTTAAAATATTCGTTTCAATCAAGAATACGGAGTACGCATCTTTCTGAGATATTTAAAATTCAAGGATGCAATAATGCACCTTGACAAATATTCTTCTAAAATTAATTTTTACCAATTTATTTAGCATAAGAGGTGTAGTCAGACATTTTCGGTATAATTAAAAATGAGCGATTTTAGGCCTTAACATAATTTAAATAATTTAAGTCAAGATAAGCCAATAAAAGCGACTGTGTTAGAACCACGGGACTCGAGGGGTGCCTCACACCTTTCCCTCGGTCAACAAAATTCCTTACTCAGTCTTCTATTTTCGCAGACCAACAAAGAGTCATTTCCTTTTGATTGGGGATTCAATAAGGTGACTTGGATCACCATAACTCGATTCCAAGTGGCGACTCTGTAATTTAATTAATCCTTATTCAATATCGTCACTTTAATTGAAAAAATGCTTTGACCTCGAACCCTTCGGGCGAAAAAGGGGTGTGACATCTCTGACGACTCTGCTGGGGAATAATAAGAATTTGAGCTTTTTATATTGACTTATATTTGCTTTAATTATTGTTGATATTGTGTTTGTTGGCCTTATGTGTTACTTGTCGCTTATTTACCGCTTTGATATTGATTGAACTGTATTATATATTGTCTTCTCTTGCGCACCCACTCTGAGTCTATGAAATAGGTTAGAAGGAATGGAGCACATAGATCCTACTTTCATTTTGAGATAGCTAGAGTGTCAAGACACTTGGTGAAAGATATAGTCACATTTGTTAGGCGGAGTTTGGATCGACAACAAAGGCGGTGTTGCCCTGCTACCGACCAAGTTGTCCCTTCCCAGTTCGAGTGTCCGCACAGGTAAGCCAGTCTAGACACCTATCCCTATTAGGTTTAAATTTAGAAGAACTGAAAACTTTGAATCTGGTTATCCCTATTAGGTGTCGTTTTATTTGCATCATATGCATTTGACTTAGCGGGACTCGGCACAGGGG
>NW_025875121.1:0-1446 GCF_002878395.1 Capsicum annuum
GTTTATTTTAATATCAACGTCTTACTATTTTTCTCATCATTTAGGCTGCTATTTTATCAAAATTATTTGATTTCAATTGTTAATATTTTTGTACTCATTATTCTTATATTAAATACATATTGACGTGTCACATTCATAATTTAGAAAAATGCACAAATTATTTTGATACCATTTTCTATAATTTTTAAACTCAAAAACGACATTTTACATAATTTTATTAAATTATTTTTTTCACTCAATGGTGCACACTCATATTTTTTATAAATATATTTCTAGTTTTTCATTATTATTATTATTATTAATATTATTATTATTATTATTTATAACATTTATTTAAATAATAGTCTAAATTAAATCAGTTTATCTAATCTATTTATTTTCTGACACAATTTTTTACCACAATATACCAATTTTAGCCTAGTTTTATTCAATTTATTGCAATTATAGAAAATTTGTGACACAATTGATAATTTATGTAAATTTTGATCAAATTCTCAACCTTTAAATCTCAGTCGTCGATCAAACCTGATCCAATGACTGAGATCAAATTACCCTCTTTTTACCTTTTAAAACACATAAGCCATCTTATTATTATTAATATTATTATTATTATTATTATTATTATTATTATTATTATTATTATTATTATTATTAAACTAGCAGCCACTCTTATTTAATTTTCCTTTCTTGTGTTTAATTTTTAGCCAATCTTTTATTCCAATTAGTATCAATTTTAGCCGAAATTAAATATTAATATCAATATAAATTCCAATTTAAATCTCAATTGACCTACTTTTAAATACCTTAATCTCAGCCGTTGATCAAAGTTAATCCAACGGCTGAGATCAGATCAACCAATCTTTCCTTTTAAACAAAATATCAAACCCTATTTTTATTTTTTCCCTCAAACATCCGCCTCTCTCCCTTATACTCTCTCTCTCTCTCTCTCTCTCTCTCTCTCTAAGACTCACCATAACAAACACATCTTGCTCCCCCTCTCTTCTCCCTTGCCGCCTCATCCCTTTTCCGGTGAAACCACGCCAGCGAAGCCCCTCAAGCCTCCGCTGGCAGCTCCCTCCATTCGCGACGAACAGCCACTGATGAGCCAGCCTCCGACGCCGGACGAACCAGCCTTCGCGCCACCAACCACCAGTCACCAGTCAACGCTGCAACCATCGACCAGAACCAGACCCTTGGTGGACAAATATTTATTCGATCTCTATTCAATAGTTATAAGTCAATATAGTTTTTAAATTCTTGTGGTTGTCCATGATAAGCGTTATACTTTAAGCTTGAATTGTGATTGAAAATGCAAGGAAGATTATTAGGATTGTAGTGCTAGTACATCGAACTTATCTAGTAGACTGACTTAACCTATGCATGAATTTATGTTTAGTACCTTGCTAGTTAATGTGGTAGTGCGGATCTGAGGTGTGTCTTGTTTCT
>NW_025875122.1:0-3750 GCF_002878395.1 Capsicum annuum
TTCTAGATTATTGTTGTTGTATGCATTGTGTTTTATTTCAAGTTTATTGTTTTCTTAATGGTTGAAAATTTTAGGATTCATCCTATATTCACTACAAACACGAGAGGGAGGTAGAGATTGAGAAAATGAGATCACAACAGTGATTTAGGATTAATTGCAAAAATAAGCTTATCTTTATTACCTACTTAAGATGATTAACTTACATATAATTAACTTGAGACCAAGAGGAGATAGTTGATACTGAGTTTTAAGGTAAGGATTAGTAAGACAGTGCTTTGATACCAAGAAGAGATGAGTGAAATTCACCAAATAGTGCCAAAAAATAGTTGATAATACCTAACTAACCAGATTCTACATGTGCTATAGTTTGATAGTTATATTGAGAACGAGAAGCCTACTGAATTTGAAGCCATGGGGAACATAAGCCTAGTGTTCATTTTTGACTAATTAGAACCAATGTTGTGTTCTAATACTTGTTCATAATCACTACTACAACCCCTTCCCTCCCATTTACTTTCTGTACTGCCCGTTGATTCCAGTAAATAAGAGATATAATTCCATGTATTCCCTTGGGATTTGACCCTAATCTGAGTTGGGTTATTATATTTTACTTTGACCGCTTTATCCTTATTTGGAGGCGTACCTTTGGGTGACATCACTGTTTATGTAGAGGGTAGCCCTTACCAGAGGATCCGCTTTTATGGAAGGTTGGCTATTTTATTAAAGGTTGATAATGTCAATGACTTCCGCATATGTAAGACCCGGTTAAATCCTAAGCTTAACTCATACCATTAAAGCTTGTTAAGGGGTCCCAAACTTATAAAATTTCCGCTAAGTGTTCATACTTAGAGTTATTTTAGCCTTCGTAAGTTGGAGATCCTTTTTCACGACCCTTATGACCTTCAAATATCAATTTTTAGGTTAATTCATGATCAGGAATGTCAGTAGGTGTTCTCGGAAAAGTTTCAAATATTTTTGACTTCATTTGAAACACATTTGTAAGCTCAAACTAGTGGATGGATGCGACTTCGACGTGCCGCATTTCCCATCGCGTTGATGAGTAACAATGCTGCGCATTCTAATTCCATTGAACCAACGCGAGCTCAATGTGGTGCGTTGGCTATCACGTCGATAGCAACAATGTAGCACGTTGGTCTGCGCATTGCTAGTCTAGTTTTTAGTAATTAAAAATCCGCATCTTCAGGGGTAATTGGGTCTTTTACCACCTTATTCATTCCCTAAAACATGAAATTAAGCTCCTTTAGAGGCAAAATCCATTTATCTTTCTCAAAAATTTATAAGAAGCAAACCCTAGGATCTCTAATTCAAGATTCAGCCAAATTTGAATACCAAGGTATGTGAAGTGTTCATCCAAGTGTTTCCTTCCACACTTGGAGTTCAAGAAACACTTTCTAAATATATGTTAATTGATTTCATGGATTTCATATTGGATCTTTAATGTATTAATGATTATGATGTTAATGATGATCTAATTCCATGATTTGTCCCAAGTTTCATGAAAACTAGTTTTACTGTGAATTTAATTTTGTGAACTACATGTCAAACTCTTTAATTGCAAGTTGAATGTAGAATCCATGATATTACTACTTGTTTATTGATATGTGAAATACCCATTCTCCCCAAGTGTTTGTCAAAATGCTTATGTTATTAGACTAATCCAACCATAACATGTTATTGTATGATATCAATCATGCATAAGCTCATGTATAACAAGTGTTTGACCAAAGATATCTAAGTGAATGTATTATTAGCAAGCTAGTACCATGATGCTACTAAAGTCATGCAACGATTTAATTTTCATGCTATCAAGTCCTGGGGGTATTTAATACCCAATAATTTAGTAGCTTACCTAGAGCCAGTGTTAGTTATAAAATAATCTCAGTCATGTTACGATCAGTAGTACTCTCAATCAGTTACAAAACTTATGAAAAACTTAGTAGACTTAGTATCAATCCCGTCTAGTTCAACATCTAGTTTAGACCTTAGTAAATTCAATCAGTTAACAAAATTCCATAGTATTCCATCAGTCAATGGAACTCAGTGAACTCGGTTCAGTTCAGTTAGATAGTATAATCTTTAATAGTTTAGTCAAGCCTAGTATGGACTAGGAATCAGTTTAGTGTCTATTTAGTTAGAAGTAGGATTTAGCATCGAGCTAACCCAGGGATGGGGTCATTCCTGTCAGCAGAGGGTTTGAATCTTACTAGCAATCCTTGCATCACAGAACTACGTAATCAACGCAGGTTAGAATATTTTCTTGCTAGACTAGGGTTGATACATCTCATACGAGTTTTCCTGTCAGCAAGGGTTGATGAAAGAGCTTCCAGTCAGAGAGGGTTAACTCACAGTTGTATTTACCTATGGCATGGTACTGACACCTTTCTAACTAGGGTAACAGGTTGGACCGCAATCTATTTAGAGAGGGGCATGTCCGTTAGATGATTATCTCCCACATTCTCAGTTTCAGTCTTTAGAATAGAACTCAATTCAGCTCTATAGAAATTAGGACTATCAGACATATCACTCAGTTCAGTACAGAACTTAGTACAGTTCCATAGAAATAGGACTGTCAGATACTGTCATTCATCTATTAGTTATACAGTATCAGTAAACTCAGATATCAGTAAATCAGTAATTTAGAACTCAATATCCAGTATTATCAGGACCTCAGTTACAGTTTATGCATTCATGCATATACTCTAATTCAGTTATACTCATGTTGTACAGTCAGTATTGTTCATGCATATCAACCCATGCATCTCAGCCTACCTCACTTAGCATACCAATATATTCAAAGTATTGATGTATACCTTTCTTTTGCACTATGATGTCTTATATCATAGGTTTAGGATCATGGGCTCCCGATCATAATTAGCAGCCCTATCCATCAGCAGTAGCTGGGAACTTGTCCCATCAACTCCTTATTCAAACATTAGAGGCATTCAGACTAGAGTCTTTCATACAGGTGTATTAGTATTCAGTTTTCAATACTTAGTATTTATTTATAGTTTGGAATGTTATGGCAAGTTTCCACCTAATTTCCGCATAATACAGTATTATTATTTAGTTATTGCAGTAGGTACCAGTCATGGGTTAGCTTGTGGTCCGTCGAGATAATGAGCACTGTGTAGCATTTGGGGTACAGAATCGGTGCATTACAAACTTGGTATTAGAGCCTAATGTTCAATAGAGTCCCGGGAATTCTAAAAGCCGTATCTAGTAGGTTCTTGTACATAGGAGTGTAGCGCGCCACACTTATGTACAAGCGGAGGCTATTAGATGTTTTAAGAAATATTTCCCTATTTTTAGTATTCATGTCGTATGAGTGAGCATGAGCTCAAGTTAAATTCTCATTTTAATCTATTCTCTCCTTTTTGTTTACAGTTCATGCCTCCTAAAAAGGCTAACAAAAGAAGAAATGGAAGTCAGTCAACAACACAACCTGTACAGGTAGATCCCCTGGACGAATATGTCTCCCATGGTGAATTTAGAGCAGCTTTCACCACCATAGCTTATTCAGTGGCAGCCAGCATGAACACCCAGCTTCCATTCTGGCCAACCCAGTGGCCAATGCTTCTGCATCTAGGATTCGAGATTTCATCTGAAGGAACCATCTATCTTTTACTGGGTCAAAGTCAGATGATGAGCTGCATGAATTTCTTGATCAGGTGCAGAAGGATACATGTATTATGTGGGTGACAGCTAGTTAGAGTGCCAAGTTAGCTACAT
>NW_025875123.1:0-1581 GCF_002878395.1 Capsicum annuum
TTTAATAGGTTCAAGTTTCGTTTTCATATGAAATTCAAAATCGAAAACCCAAAAAGATTTTTTTTGGTAATCATAGGTTTCATTTTGTATAGGGATGTTAAAGCCGAAGAATTCAAAAATATTTTCGTCATTTCTTTTGACAAATTTTTATTTTCTTTCCTTTTTAAAGTTTCAAGAAAAAAATAGAAAGAAAAAGAGTTTAATCGGCCATTTTGGAAAGACTTCACGAACTACGCACACCTGATTCTCCTCTTTCGGGAGTGAGATACGTAGGCTCCCTTCTTGGGTTCGGTGATCTTTTCAAGAAAAAAAAAGAGGTTTTGAAAAACTGTTGAACGCTAACTATTTGCTATCTCTTGTCCAGTTAGTTTAAGGTGGTTGGTTTGTGGCATTTTGGCTGGTCCTCCATATTACTCCAAGTCACAGAGAAAGTTATGGCCAACAAGGATACCGAGTTAGTTGTCACTAATCAGATAGGGAGTTCGGAGAATGAGAATGTAGGAGATAATGAAGAGATTCGGAAATTAAGGCGGCAAATAATAGAAATGCATCGAGCTTGGGCTAATGGGTTGCCGCCTCCTCCAGTTCCCACTGATAATCTAGAATGTCTTTCTAGCTTGCCTCCGGTGTCACATGCACAATTTCCCATTTTTGTTGATATGCCACAGCAGGCATCAGGATCAACTCGGGGGAAACAATATCCAACCACTTCCAAGGTTCATTTCCTCACTCCCCAATCCAAGACTACCATATACTCGGCTCCAGCTGTTGTTCATGCTTTTGCGGCGCCACCCCCACTTGAAGCTCCTACTTTTGATGTTCATCCACAAGTTGTGCCTCCCTACTCTACAAAAGAGCCTGCATTGAATATTTTTAGTGATCAACATTATGCTCTCGAGCCCACATTTAAGTCGACTGGTCCTTACGATTGCCCTCAACCACCTGAATTTCCTCCTAACACTGAGAAGCCTATTATGACAGAAGAACAAGAGGAAATAACCAGAAAATTGAAAAGTTTGGAACTGACTATGAAAAACTTGCAAGGACTTAGGGGGTACAAAAGTGTCTCATATAAAGATCTGTGCATGTTTCCAGGTGTACATCTTCCTTTTGATTTTAAAATGCTGAAGTTTGAGAAGTATGATAGACATGGTGATCCTGTAGCATATTTGAGACTTTATTGCAACCAGTTAAGAGGCGCTAGAAGGAAGGAAGAACTACTCATGGCTTATTTCGGGGAGAGTCTTTCAGGCCTAGCTTCGGAATGGTTTGTTGATCAAGACATTGGCAAGTGGATTAGTTGGGATGACCTAGCTAATGGATTTGTGCAACAATTTCAATACAATGTGGAGTTGATACCTGACGAAAAATCCCTAACTGGTATAAAAAAGAAGAATACTGAGAGTTTCAGGGAGTATGCGATCAGATGGTGCGAACAAGCTGCTAGAATAAAACTGCCAATGAAAGAAAGCAAGATAGTGGAGGTGTTTATTCAAGCGCAGGAAGAAACATATTATCAACACTTGTTACCTATATTAGGCAAGCATTTATTGAGGTCCTCAAAATGGGGGAGATGATAGA
>NW_025875124.1:0-5228 GCF_002878395.1 Capsicum annuum
TTTTATTGATTTTCTTAGAGGCTTGTCAGACTAGTATAGATGTTGGGAGTTGACTAATAAGTCATATTTTGTTATCATTCTAAAATTCTTTTATTCTTGAATGATGATTACTCTGTTGATATTTGAGGGTTATTTATGGAAACCCCGTTGATTTGTGTTGAACTGAATGACAATGGATCAAAGGGTTAGCTTGGGGCTACTCATAGCCTCAAGCACCGTGTAACGCTCAGGGACCCATTTTTCGGGGCGTTACAAACTTGGTATCAGAGCCTAAGGTTTTAAGGTGTCCTAGGGAGTCTGACAAGCCGCGTTAAGTAGAGTCTTGATCATCGGTGTGTAGCGCGCCACATCTATGAGCAAGAGGCTACAAGACGTTTTAGGAAAAAGTGTGATTCTTTCTTTCAGAAGTCTATCGTGCTTAAAGTGTCTATCTCTGCTATTTATTTGTGCTCTCCTCTTTTAAAAATATACCTCCACATCGAGCGAGAAGAAATAATGATGGTCAACAACCTCAACTCGCTGACCTACTGAATAAAAATGTGTCTCATGTGGAATTTCGGGCAGCCTTTCAAGAGCTGGCCTAAGCTGTTACTGCAAATATTTAGGCCAACCCAACCCCGGCTCCACAGTAGCAGGGAGGTGATTCAGCTCCTTCCAGGATCTGTGACTTCATGCGGATGAATTCGTCGGAATTCTATGGGTCTAAGTCTGATGAAGATCCACGGTTATTTTTAGAGGAGGTGCGGAAGATTACTCAGGTGATCCATGTATCTGAGGAACATAATGTGGAGTTGGCTGCGTATAGGTTGAAAGACCTTGCTTATGATCGGGTTGTTGCTTGGAGGAAAGGTAGAGGTGAGAGAGCTGTCCCTACAACTTGGCAAGAGTTCCAGGATGCATTCCTGGATAAGTTTTTCCCATTGGAGATGAGTGAGGCGAAGGTGAAAGAGTTTATAAACCTGCGATAGGGCTCTATGACTGTTAAGGAGTACTGTCTAAAGTTCAATCAGTTGGCCAAGTATGCTCCTGACTTAGTGGCTGATAATCGGGCTAGTATGGGTAAGTTTGTGACTGGAGTGTCTAGTTATGTGGTTAAAGAGTGTAGGTCTGCTATGCTGAATAGTGAGATGAATATTTCTAGGCTGATGACTTATGCCAAACAGATTGAGGCAGATAAGATTAAGGAAAGAGATAGAATGAGAGGGAATAAGAGAGCTAGGTCCGAGCAGCACAGACAGGGTTAGACTAGATCGCAGGGAGGGAGTCGCCTTCAATATCAGGATCGTTTGTCTATGCCAGCACCGTCATCTGCTAGTGCTCCCGTGCCTAGAGGTAGGCAAGAGCAAGGTATCAGGTCATATATATCCAGGTCCCAGTACAGTGCTAGCAGTAAGCCAAATCATCCCCTGTGTCCTAAGTGTTGTAGGGCTCATTCGGTTGAGTATTGGGGTGAGAAGAGAGGTTGTTTCCGGTGTGGTGACATGGGTCAAAGAGTTAGAGATTGTCCATAGGATGGACAAGGGTTTCATGACTATCGCCCTCAGACCAAGACTCATACTGTTAGTGCTCCAGTTCCAGCGACTCGCCCAGCCCCAGCTCAGGGTGCCTCTTCTAGCAATGCTGACGGGCAGCGCCAGAATAAATTCTATGCTTTACCATCCCTCCAGGAATAGGAGGACTTTCCCGATGTTGTTACTTGTATGCTTCGTATATTTTAGTTTGATGTGTATGCTTTGTTGGATCCTGGATCCAGTTTCTCATATGTTACACCTTTGATTGCTGAGAATTTTGAAATGAGTCCTGAGATTATTCCTGAGCCTATCCTAATTTCTAACCCAGTGGGTGATTCGATTGTTGCCCAAAAAGTGTATAAAAGGTGTCCTGTTACCGTTCTTCATAGAGTCTTGTTGGCTGATCTGATTGAGTTAGACATGGTAGATTTTGATGTGATTCTGGGTAAGGACTGGCTGTATTCTTCTTATGCCTCTATTGATTGTCGGACTCAAGTGGTCAAGTTTCAATTTTAGGGGGTGCATCCGTGTTTGAGTAGTCTAGGAATTCTGTGTTACCCAAGAGTCATTTTATCTCTTACCTCAAAGCTAGAAAGCTTATTTCCAAGGGGTGTATTTACTATTTGGTTAGAGTCAAAGACACTAAGTCTGAGACTCCAACTCTCCAATCTGTTAACGTCGTCAATGAGCTTTCGGATGTCTTTCCGGATGATCTCCCAGGGATACCTCCTGATAGAGAGATAGAGTTTGGGATTGATCTTCTTTCCGATACTCAGCCCATTTTTATTCCTCCTTACCGTATGGCCCCTGCAAAACTTAAGGAGTTGAAAGAGCAACTCAAAGATCTACTAGATAAGGGTTTCGTAAGGCCTAGTGTTTCTCCTTGGGGTGCTCCTGTGTTGTTTGTGAGAAAGAAAGATGGCTCTTTGCGTATGTACATTGATTACCGCCAACTGAATAAAGTCACCATAAAAAATAAGTACCCCCTTCCAAGAATAGATGATTTGTTTGACTAATTGTAAGGTACAAGTTATTTCTCAAAGATAGACCTTCGTTCCGGCTATCATCAACTCAAAGTTAGGGAGTGTGACATCCCGAAAATCACTTTCCAAACTCATTATGTCCATTTTGAGTTTCTTGTTATGTCTTTGGGGTTAACTAATGCCCCAGAATCTTTCATGGACCTCATGGATTGAGTGTTCAAACCATATCTGGATATGTTTGTCATAGTGTTCATCGATGATATACTGGTGTACTCCCATAGTGAGGATGAACATTCTGATCCTCTTCGAACTGTCTTGCAAACCCTTAGAGATCACAAGTTGTTTGCCAAGTTTAGTAGGTGTGAGTTTTGGCTAAGTTCAGTTGCTTTTCTGGGTCATATCATTTCTTCCGAGGGTATTAGAGTTGATCTCCAACAGATCAAAGCTGTTAGAAATTGGCCTAGACCTATTTCTCCGACTGATATCTGAAGTTTCTTAGGTTTAGCTGGCTATTACCGCCGTTTTGTTGAGGGTTTCTCCTCTATAGCGTCTCCTATGACTCGGTTGACCCAAAAGAAAGTGAAGTTCTTGTGGTCCGAATCTTGTGAGAAGAGTTTTCAGGAGTTGAAGACTCGACTTACTTCAGCCCTTGTTTTGACTTTGCCTGATGGTGTTGATGGTTTTATGGTGTACTGTGATACTTCGAGAGTTGGGTTGGGTTACGTATTGATGCAGAAGGGTAAGGTGATAGCTTATGCTTCTAGACAGCTGAAACCCCATGAGAAAAATTACCCCACCCATGACCTTGAGTTGGCTGCTGTTGTGTTTGCTTTGAAAATCTGGAGACACTATTTGTATGGAGTCCATGTTGATGTTTTCACTGATCATAAGAGTCTGCAGTATGTGTTTACCCAGAGAGAATTGAATCTTAGGCAGAGACGATGGTTAGAATTATTAAAGGACTATGATATGAGTGTGTTGTACCATCCAGGAAAGGCCAATATTGTGGCGGATACCCTAAGTAGAGTGTCCATGGATAGTGTTTCGCATGTGGTAGAAGGTAAGAAAGAGTTAGCTCGTGATGTACATCGTTTGGCTAGATTGGGGGTTAGGTTGTTTGACTCTGCTGAAGGTAGTATAGGGGTTCAGAGTAGTTCCTAATCCTCCTTGGTTTCGGAAGTGAAGGAAAACAATACTTAGATGCTAGTTTGGTCAGACTGAAGGAGTCAATCAAGGACCAAAAAGTAGAGGTTTTCTCCCAAGGGGGAGATGGTGTGTTGAGATTGCAGGGTAGATTGTGTGTCCCGAATGTTGATGATCTTAGACAGAGGATTATGGCTGAAGCGCATGGGGCGCGATATTCTATTCATCCTAGTGCCACCAAGATGTACCGAGACTTGCGAGAAATCTATTGGTGGAGTGGCATGAAGAAAGATATAGCAGCGTTTGTAGCTAAGTGTGCAACATGCCAACAGGTTAAGGTTGAACACCAAAGACCTGGTGGTATGATGCAAGAGTTTAGTACTCCCACATGGAAGTGGGAAGAGATAAATATGGACTTCGTGATTGATTTACCTCCTTCCCGATGCCATCATGATTCCATTTGGGTTGTGGTTGATAGGTTGACTAAGTCTTCTCATTTCTTGCCTGTTCATACTTCATATACTGCTGAAGATTATGCTAGATTGTATATCCGAGAGCTAGTCAGACTGCATGGAGTTCCCTTGTCTATCATTTCGGATAGGGATACTCAGTTCACTTCGTAATTTTGGAAAGCTTTTCAGAAGGGTCTTGGTACCCAAGTGCTTTTGAGGTCTGTTTTTCATCCGCAGACCGATGGTCAGGCTCAGCGAGCCATCCAGACCTTAGAGGATATGTTGAGAGCTTGTGTACTTGACTTTAAGGAAAGTTGGGATGATCACTTACCGTTGATAGAGTTTGCTTACAATAACAGTTTCCACTCTAGTATTGGCATGGCTCTGTTTGAAGCCTTATATAGGAGAAAGTGTAGATTACCTATAGGTTGGTTCGAGGTGGGTGAAGCGGCTGTGAGTGGTCCTGATTTAGTATTTGAGGCTATGAAAAAAATTAAGTTAATTAGGGAAAGATTGAAAACTGCGTAGAGTCGTTAGAAGTCATATGCGGATGTTAGAAAGAGTGACCTCGAGTTTGAAGTTGGTGACCTAGTGTATCTAAAAATTTCACCCATGAGGGGGGTGAAGAGATTCGAAAAGAAGGGGAAGCTTAGTCCTCGTTATGTTGGTCCTTACAAAATTCTTAGTCGTGTTGGTAAGGTAGCTTATGAGGTCGAGTTGCCTTCCGAGTTGTCCTCTGTTCATCCAATATTCCATGTCTCCATGCTTAGAAAGCATATTAGCGTTGTTATGGAAGTGAATTCCTCTGTGAGTGCTGACATTCAAGAAAATCTTTCTTTTGATGAGATTTCTGTTGAGATTCTTGATTTCAGTGTCCGAAGACTAAGGAACAAAGAATTTCCCTTGGTCAAGGTGTTGTGGCGAAACCAATCTGTTGAGGGTGCAACTTGGTAAGTTGAGGCGGATATGCGATCCAAGTACCCGCACCTATTTTCCACGAACTCCGATCAAACTGAAGGTACCGTTCTTTTCTAAATCATGCACTTTTGATAAAAGTTGCAGCAGTTCAGCTGCCATTTATTATGAGTTCAACTGTAGTTTCTTTAATTTATGCATTCTATGTTGCATTCGGAGTGAGA
>NW_025875125.1:0-2714 GCF_002878395.1 Capsicum annuum
GGGAGAAACGGCGTGAATTGGGAATATTTGGTCCAAATTGGTGTGCTATAGCCCATAGTTTCAGGGCTGAGCCTGGAGTCCGGGCGAGCTATGGGCTAAAAATCGACTGGATAATGTAAGGAAGGTTGGGGATCATCCCAGTATGGTCCATTTAGTATTTCATAGCCATTTGGGTGGACAAACAAGCAAAACGGCGTGAACGAGGAATTTTAGGGCAAAATCGGTGTGCTATAGGCCACGGTTTTTGGGGTGAGCTCGGGGTTCGGGCATGTTGTGGTTTGATAATCGATCAAGTCATGTAGGGCAGGTTGGATATCATCCCAGTGTGGTTCGTTTAATTTTTCAAGGGTATTTGGGTAGACAAACTGGCAAAACAGTACGCGAACGAGGCATTTTTGGCCTAAATCGGTGGGCTATAGCCCATGGTTTGGGGATGGGCCCGAGTTCGGGCGTAATGTTGGTCAAAAATTAATCTGGGCCTACCAGGGAGGTTGGGGATCAACTCAATAAGGTCCATTTAATTTTTCGTGGGCATATAGATGGACAAACGGGCGAAAAAGAGCGAAGGGGCACTTTGAGGCCAAATTGGTGTGCTATAGCCCATGGATTTAGAGGTGGGACAGGGGTCCGGGCGTTCTGTGTGCTGAGAATCAATCAGGGCATGTCACGGAGGTTGGGGATCATCCCATTGTGTCTTGTTTAATCTTTCGTGAGCATTGGGTGGATAAACGGGCGAAACAGTGCAAACAGGGCATTTTCAGGCTAAATCGATGTGTTGTAGCCTACACTTTTGGGGGTTGGCTTGGGGTCAGGGCATGATGTATGTCAAAAATCTATCGGGGCATGCCAGGGAGGTTGGTTATTGTCCTAGTATGGTCTGTTTTATTTTTTGTGGGCATTTGGATGGACAAACGGGAAAAGTGACATGAACGATGCATTTTCGGGCTAAATCGGTGTGCAATAGCCCCCGATTTTTGGATTGGGCCCAGGGTACGGGCGTGTTGTGGGATAAAAATTGACCGAGCTATGGCAGGGAGGTTTGGGATCATCTCAGTGTGGTCCGTTTAATTTCTCATGGGCATTTGGGTGGACAAATGGGTGAAACGACGCGAATTGGGCATTTTTGGTGTTCTATAGTCCACAGTTTTGGAGGTAGGCTCGATTTTCAGGCTTAATGTTGGCTAAAGATCGATCGAGGCATGCCAGGGAGGTGGGAGATCATCCCAGTGTAGTTCTTTTAATTTTTCATGGGCATTTGGGTGGACAAACGGGCAAAAAGGTATGTGAGCGGGGCGTTTTTGGGCTAAATAGATGGGCTATAGCCCATGGTTTGGGGATGGGCCTGGGGTCTGGGTGTACTATTGGTCAAAAATTAATCGGGGCATGCTAGGGAGGTTTAGGATCATCCCAATGTGGTCTATTTAATTTTTGTGGGCATCTGGGTGGACAACCGGATAAAACAGCGGGAACGGGGCATTTTCAGGACAAATTGGTGTGCTATAGTCCATGGTTTCAGAGGTGGGCCCATGTTCGGGCGTGCTGTGTTTTGAAAATTGACCGAGGTGTGCCACAGAGTTTGGGGATCGTCCAAGTGTGGTTTGTTTAACTTTTTGTGGGCAATTCGGTGGACAGTGTGCTGTAGCCCACAGTTTTTGGTGTTGGCTCGGGGTCCAGGCATGTTGTGTGCCAAAAATTGACCAAGGCATGCTAGGGTGGTTGGTGATTGTCCCAGTGTGGTCTGTTCTATTTTCATGCGCATTTGGGTGGACAAATGAGCAAAACGGTGCGAATGGTGCATTTTCGGGCTAAATCGGTGTGCTATAGCTCATAGTTTTGGGGTTGGGCCTTGGTTCCGAGCGTGCTGTGGGCTAAAAAAAGATCATGGCATACCAGGGAGGTTTGGGATCATCCCAGTGTGGTCTTTTTAATTTTTCATAGGCATTTATGTGGACAAACGATCGAAATAGCACGAACGGGGCGTTTTCAGGCTAAATTGGTGTGCTATAGCCCATGGTTTCGGGGGTTGGCTCGGGGTCCAGGCGTGCTGTGTGCTAAAAATTGACCATGCATACCAAGGAGGTTGGTGATCGTCCCAGTGTGGTCCATTTTAATTTTTGTTGGCATTTGGGTAGATAAACGATCTAAACGGTGCAAAGCATGCATTTTCGGGCTAAATCGATGTGCTATAGCCCACGGTTTCAGGGGTTGGCCCAGGTTTCGGGCGTCCTGTGGGTTAAAATTGACCGGGGCATACCAGGGAGGTTTAGGATCATCCCAGTATGGTTCTTTTAATTTTCCATAGGCATTTGGGTAGACGCAAATTGGGCATTTTCGGGCTAAATCAATGTGCTATAGCCCATAGTTTTGGGGGTGCGCTCGGGGTCCGGGCGTGATGTGGGCCAAAAATTTATTGGGGTGTGCCAGGGGGTTGAGGATTATCCCAGTATGGTCCGTTTAATTTTTCATGGGCATTTGGGTGGACAGACGGGCGAATGGCATGAACGGTGCAGTTTCGGGCTAAATCGAATATTTTAGCCAACGGTTTTAGGAGTGGGCCTAGGGTTCGGGTGTGCTGTGGGCTAAAAATATATCGAGGCATGCTCGGGAGGTTGGGGATTATCCCAGTATGGTCCTTTTAATTTTTCATGGGCATTTGGGTGGACAAACGGGAGAAACGGCGTGAATTGGGAATATTTGGTCCAAATTGGTGTGCT
>NW_025875126.1:0-1194 GCF_002878395.1 Capsicum annuum
TTTTTTTTTTCTTGATATGAGTGTCAAAATCCAACAATTAACTTATTGTGAAACGGAGGGAGTATGTAATAATACTTTATAAGAAATATATTATTTGTAAAATAAAATATCAAAAAATATTTATGGTAATCATCACTAATGTCACGTACATAGAAAATTTCAAGTACGGATATCTAACTAAAAGAAAATAAAATTATATTTAAATGGTACACATTCGTTAAGGCATAACATCACAGGAAAGGCTACTAGTGTTTGCTTTGTTACATTCGTACTCTTTCTAACTTTGTATAATTTTATTTATAACAGATAAATGAGATTTAAACATCAAATATCAGTATACATATATAACAACACCTCTTTATAGCAATCATAAAATATTTAGATAAATATTGCCACTATAGAGCGCTTTGATTAATATTTACCAATAGAGTTAATACATAAAAATGACCCTAAACTTGACACCATATTATAACTTTGACCTTAAACTTTGACAGTGCACAAATATGACATTTAACTATTTAAAACTGCACAAATATGACCTCCAATCCTACATGGCAAAACATGTGTTCAAGACGCAAAACTGAGTGCGTTTAACTTAAAATCTAAGGGCATAATACATAAATATGACCTTAAACTTTGACAGTGCACAAATATGACCTTTAACTATTCAAAATTGTACAAATATGACCTTTAAATGACTTTTCACTATTATTTTTTTTATTATTTTTGGCTCAAAGATGAAAATGGCATCTAATTTCTTGTCATTGCAAAAAAAGAGCAATATTGAAGATTTATTAATTAGGTGGGTCAGCCTCATACGAAAAAATCGCACAGGTATATATACATATATATTATAAAGTAGAGGGAGAATTTAAGTTATACAATATATCTAAATATAATTTATTTAAATATTAAATTAAAGATAAAACTATACTAATAATAAAAAAAATTATAGTTTTAATAAAATGTTATTAAATTTACGTTATTAAGGATAGTAGTAGTAGTATATTAAATTAACGTTATCAAATTAACGTTATTACAATGTTATTAAATTAACGTTATTAAAACATTATTAAGTTAACGCAAGGGCGGACCTACGTGGTTGGCATGGGGTTCCCGAACCCCCTTGGTAAAAAAATTATGTTATATATATAAGGTAGAAAATCTATATTTATGTATGTATATTAATGTTGA
>NW_025875127.1:0-2203 GCF_002878395.1 Capsicum annuum
GTATATACTCAAATTCATGTTTTGAAAGCATAATTACTATGGCTAATTTGATAAAACAAGTTCCTAATGACTTAATTACTAAGGCTAAGTTGTGCATATTTAGAAAACCCCAAACTAGATCACTACTATTTCTTTTTTTGTTTTGGTAAATTAGGTGCACTTAAATAGCCATAACGAAGGTATGAGTTACAAATCCAAGGCTAGCTAGCCTGGGTTAATTACAAAAGAGGGGCAGTTTTGCTCAACTAGTATTTGAGCATTTCCTTTAATGGATCTTTCAAAAAAAGTTCCTCGCATGTCTGCTCCCAATTCCTGTAGTGCATACACATGTGGAACTTGCGAAAGATTTGTTTTCTCGAAGTTGTTGGAGGATGCTCCATGTTTGGCTAGTTTGTCGGCAACTTGATTTTGTTCTCTAAAACAGTGTTGGACTATTGATGACCCTGCTTCCCTCATCTTTGACCTGCATAAATTAACAATACCATCATACTGAATATTTCCATGTTTTAGCATCTGCAAAACTTCTAGTGAGTTAGTGTTGATTACAATAGGTAATAAGCAGTGGTAGATAGCAATAGTTAAGTCTACCTTGAGAGCAAGAAGTTCCATTTGATTATTGGTAGCATAGAGGTAGCTTTGGTTAAAGCCCAACCTCCATTCACTCTTGTGATTGGAAATAACCCCACTAATACCCCCCGACCTGGATTGTCTACACAAGAACCGTCTACATTAAGTTTTTAGTGGTTCAACGGTGGAGGGGTCCAGTTGATGTAAATGGTAGTCTTGGGAACTCTGTGATGGTGTTTGTTACTAAAAAGATTGTATTCAATTGCTTCATTGTAGGCCTGTGAGAAGGAAGGAATGACATTATTTTGGTGGAAGAAGTTATGGTTCCTGGTTTTCCAGATTGTCCAAAGGCAATTGGGAATAATTTCTGCCAAAGGAGCATATGGTCGAAGGCTTTAAGCTTTGTGGTCATCTACGCATCTGTCCAGTTAGTGTTGGAGAAGGTGGAGAGGTTGCAGGTAAGAGGGTAAGTAGCTTTATTGAAAGTTTCCACCCAAATTACATTGGTGAAGGGGCATTTGAAGAATAAGTGATTGTAATCTTCAATTTTGGCATTGTAATTCTTACAATTGGGGTTTATGTCGAGGCCTTTCTTAGCAAGATTTAGCCCTGTTGGAAGTTTATCATGATGAAGGAGTCACATGAAAATTTTAATCCTTGGGGGGGTGGGAGGTGCCAGATCCAGTTAAAGGAAGTGTGAGAAGTAATCAAGTTGTTGGTATTGTGGGTGATCAAGTGTTAGTATGCACTTTTGGAAGAGAAGTTTTCTTTACCATTGGTAGCCCAGACTAGGGTGTCTAAAGCTACTTTGTTGCGAGGAAAAAAAGAGTTTTTTATGTGGTTTATAAGGTCCTGAGGAAGACCATGGAGATGTTGTCAAAATTCCATGAGCCATAGTGCCAGACTTGGCTGAGCTGAATAGTTTCATCCGAGTTGCTAAGGGGGCTGTAGATGAGTTTCCTAAGAGGTTGGGTGTTGGGAATCCACTTGTCATACCAGAAGAGGACTCTAGAGCCATTCTTAACAACCCAAGTTGAGATTTCTTTACATCTAGCCCAGTCTTGACAGATATTGTTCCAAGTCTTGGAGGTATTGGAATGATATACCATGCCCTTTTGGCTATGTTTGCCTCTCAGAACCTTTACCCAGAGGCTATCAAACTGGTGCATGACTCTCCAGGCTAGGCTCATAAGAAGGGAATCATTCTTGATGGAGGCTCTTTGGATGCCAAGACCCCCTTTCCCATTAGAAAGAGTCATATTTTTTTGGGAGATTATGTGCATTTTCCTTTTCTCATTTGTAGACCCCCAAATGAAGTTCCTAAGGACTCTATCAATATGGTTTAAAATTTGCTTAGGAATGGAGATGTATTGCATGATATGGTTGGGAATGCTGCTGAAAAAAGCTTTGGCTAGAATGGTTCTACCAGCCATGTTGAGGAACCTAGTTTTCCATCCTCCAAGTTTGGTGTTTAGGGAGTCTAGGATAAAATGGAAATCCCTATTCTTGGGCTTGGAGTGAAAGATAGGAAAACCCAGGTATCTCCCAAGGTCATCCTTGGGTTCAATGTGAAGAAGATGGGCTAATTATTTTTTTTGTTGGTGGGAACAGTTATTGGAAAAAATCACCTTGGATT
>NW_025875128.1:0-1367 GCF_002878395.1 Capsicum annuum
CAATGTTTCGAGCACAGCTCTATCAGGGCTAGAATCCCAGTTCATCAGAGAATCTTAACACTCAAATGACTCAAACATTCATGTCTCTCCCATTCTTCCCCATGGAGACTTACATGCTGAGTTCCCAGGCATTAACCTTCATCCTGATGCCCCACTTCGCCGAATGCCTAAGTGCCCAAAACACTAGTAGCAGAAGACTAAGAAAGCATAAGTGTATCCCTCCTGGAAACTCTAAAACAGAGCAACGGCGAGATGGAACGATTCCTAACACTGTCCGGGGAGCTAAGATTAGACATCTTATCCCAAGACAAACCTCTCAAGAAAGGGTTCAATGAGATATACAATGCAGATACTTTGGTGTATCTCTTTCTAGGGAGAACAACCCTGAATCTAAGAAGCAGAAAATGTCCAACACCACCGACAATGTTACTGGAGCCAATAACTATGACCTTAGACCACCCTCAAATGGCCAAAAGAAAGGATCCGATGACCCAGGCCCCTACCCAAACAACCCCCATAAATATCATTATCTAGGACACTAGGGGACCAATAGCTCCAACTTTATGCATCAATGTGATGCAATGGGTTAAGCTTTATAGACCAGCTATATTAGTCCTTCTCGAGACCAAGATGTCAGAGTACAAGAGCCTTATTAGTGCTCTTGGGTATGATGCCCAAGTCCAATCTTCTATGGTTGGCCTCACTGGAGGCATTGTGTTCATGTGGAAAGAAGACCACTTGTACCCAGACAACTTCACTGTCATTACTCAGGGGATCCATGCCATCGTCAAGGTAATCTATGAACCCAGCCTCCCTTGGTTTTTCTCTGCTATTTACGTGAGCCCAAACCTTAATAGTAGGCGCCTCCTATAGGAAGAGCTCAAGCAAATGGCTCAGACCAATACTACGGAATGGTTAATGGGGGGAGACTTCAATGAAGTCCCTATGGCAAAAGAAAAGTTGGAAGGGTTAAGTATTAGCAACAACAAGGCCTCCCTCTTTAAAAACTATTTTAATAACTATGAGATGATTGACCTAGGGTTTAATGGGTGCAAATACACCTAGACCAACAAAAGGTACAAGAGTAAAAGAGGTCTTATCTTTGAAAGACTTGATAGGTGTATCACAAATACTTCTCGGATAAACAACTTTCCAGAGGCCTCTGTCACACACCTACCTCAAACTAAGTCAGAACACTGCCTCATGCTCCTTAGTCTGACTAATTCCCCTCTTTACACTACAGAAAAATCCTTCAAGTTTGAACATTTGTAGTGTACCCACCCTGAATTTCATAACATAATTGAGACTATCTTTAATAACCAAAACTACCTTACCAAGGCAATCAACCACTTCTAAAAAAAAAAAAA
>NW_025875129.1:0-3151 GCF_002878395.1 Capsicum annuum
GAAACAGTCTCTGGCAGAAATACACCCTTGTGATGGGACCCTTTCCCGGACACCACGCATAGCGATAGCTTTAGTGTACCGGGTTGCCCTTTTTTTATTATGATTCACAATACGTTTGCATAATTTTTAAATACTATATATTACACCCTTGTCTAATTTGTGTGGTATTGATTGCTAATTATTATAATTTATAACACTTTTACATAATTTTCAAATGTATAACAAGTTAAAAAGAAAGTAAAATAAACAAAGATAAAAAAAAAATATCTAAGCAGGCAACACAAGCAAACATGTCGATCTGCTACCTGCTTATCATCCTTTATAAGTGAGGTAATAAATCACAAATGTTAATTTAAGTGGCACAATGCTTAGATGGCCATGATAATTAATTAAAAGTGATATAGTAAAATCATGATTGAAGCAGAGAAGCAAACATGTCTTAAATGACTTGCAACACTAATTAGAAATGATATAGCAAAATTACTATAAAAAATATTTGTGAAAAAAATTTAAGTGATCCTCATATAAGACATCAAATTAATTTAAAAGATTAAGAGTTAATTTTATCATTTTATGTTTATATTACCTTTTTTATTAAATATTATTAATTTATTAATACTTAGATGACTTATAATAATTAATTAGGGGGATATTTGGTAAAAGGTGATATAGCAAAGTTACTATAAAAAATTATTTGCGAAAAAAATTTAAGCGGGTCTCATATAAAATGTCAAGTAAATTTAAAATATCAAGAGTTAGTTTAACATTTTATTTCTATTTTTTTACTTTTTATTAAATATTATTATTTTAAATACTTAAGTAAATTATAATAATTAATTAGGGAGTGATATTTAGTAAAATTACGATTGAAGATATTGTAGCAGACATGTCATAATTGTCTATTTTTCTTTTTATTAAATATTATTAATTTTTTACTACATAAATAACTTATAATAATTAATTAGGGGTGATATAGTAAAATTATGAATGGACTTATGTCACACCCCTTTTTAACCCGAAAGATTTGATTTAAGTTCAAAAGTGTTTTCATTATTAAAGTGACAAAATAAAGAAGTTTGTTTTGAAAAAGGATTATTTACATTTTTTATTCAGAGTCGCCACTTGACTTAATCCGGTGTGCCAAGTCACCTTTGTAAGATCCTTTTCAAACCTGTTTGACTCTTTTAAACTGGTTTGCGAACAGAGATCCCGGCTAAGGAATTCTATTGACCGAGGGGAAGGTGTTTGGCACCTCTCGATCTCGTGGTTCGACTACGGTCGCTTGGTAGAGCATATCAGCTAATTTTGGCATTACAAATGTATAAACCATAGAAAATACATAAAACAATCAATCAAACGCATGAATCAAAACAAACCCAAAATATAGTGTTTAGTCCAATTATACAGTCCAAAATTTAAAACAATATATGCGAAAAATAAATCCTATTCTAATCTACACTAATCCTAACTACGCTTTCATGCTTTACCCAATGTCTTGGGCCCACTTGAATCAAATGCGATAAACTAGAAAGAAAACATTCACACACACTTTCAAACATTCAACCCAATATTCCATGTCCAAACTTTCAACGAAAATGCTTGTTCCTAAATTTTACCTACCCGATCCTATATGTCTATCCATTTCAACATATCATAATCACGTTCCGACCATATTCATGCTCATTCCAAAAACAACAATAAACCAAAGTTAATCTAAATTTACTATTTTATCAAACTCAATTCCGCCTCCAAATTCATTTTTCAACATGATTAAATCACTTTCAATACGCAATCCACCAATCAAGTTTTCATATCCAAATCTAACAACAACCAACATGCAATAAAGATTCAAACATACGAAACAAATAAGTCACTCACAATTACGTAAAAATTAAAGATTAAAGGAAGAGGTGATGGGATTGGACCTCAATTTAATTTCAATTCTGAATTTGTTGACAAGATGCCACCTAAATACCCAAATTGAACCTCAATCAGTGACCGCACTCGACCATGAGTGAACTCAATCGCGAAGAGAAAACCTGAAATCCAATTTGAAACTTTGATGAGCTAAAAATGACAAAATCCAACGGGAAGAGTCAGATTTCGGCAACCCCCCGTTGAACAAGCAAACTAGACACCGATTCTGGCAAAAATTTCATCAGATATTCTTGAGAAAAGACTGGATTCTCATCGGGATACTGTTTTGACTAACTCTTGGACTATTTTCAGACCATTTTTTATCCCTTTTCTCACTATTTCAGCCTTCTAAATCTCCTTCTTTCCAATTTTTGTTTATACCTCTAGCTCCGGTGGTTGTGTATGTATATGGTTTTTGTCAGTAGAAAAATGGAAGATGAATGGAAAATCTCATGTGTAATTTTTTGTCTAGAAGAAAAAAATGAGCTCTTTTTTATATTTTCCTTTTCCAGTGAGGTCTATTGAATGAAAATTGGGATTCATGTGCATGTATCTATTTTTGGTGTGTAGGACACGTGAGTGGAGGTTATCTGGTCCCTGGAGTTCTGTGAAGTGTGTGTATGTGTGTTTTTGTGAAAATTTCAAGGGAGTATGAGTGTTAGGTGGGTGTATAAGAAAGTGGGTGAGATTAGGTGAGGGGTAGGGTAAGGTAGGGGGTAGGGTAGGAAGATGTGAAAAATGAGTAAAAATTAATTTTTGGGCAGACAAAATTACGTGTCTACAACATGCCCCCTTTGAATAAACATGAAATGTTTTCTGACAAAGAAGTAGACAACAAGATAAAATTTTGTCCCGATCATTATTCAAAAGAATGAAACAGAAGGAATGAGGGAAACCAAGTCTTGACTTTGGACATCATACTCATCCTTAGCTATGAAGGAATCAAATCACAGGTATCTCCAAAGGAAGGAGAAGGACTATATCGAGTTGGAGAGTTGAGTGAGGTCCCATCGAGGTTCCATTCCGCGGCTCTGTTATTACATCAAAAAGGAAAATTATAAGTTAAAACATAAATGAAATTACAAAAATACTATCTATGCAGCTTCTTTTGGACTCTTGACTTGAGTTTCATTGCCCTATTCTTCAGGCGGGCTCCTGACTTGCAATTTCTTCAACTTTTTGTTTATCTTTCAATTTCTTCAACTTGTTGTTTGACTTTCACCTTATTTGCCCT
>NW_025875130.1:0-1540 GCF_002878395.1 Capsicum annuum
TTTAAATGAAGGACTCTTGTCATAATTTGTGATTATAGCAGGAATATACTGGTTAATATCCAATGGCGCATTATTTTGTTGATTGATCAAGTGCTTTAGTTTTTAGTTATGGTCACCAATAATGGATTGATGCTAATTTATTTCCCATCAATTTTAAATCCTCTGGTTGGTATATTTTTCTTTAAATCATTTAATATTTTGCGTGTCAGTTGAAAATTCAGAATAGGCATTAATTCACTCATTTTTTCTTTGCATGAATTTACTCGGGTGGCCAATTGGTCTCTTTACTCTCGCATTAGGAAATGGGGCTATTGAGGCCCACCTCTTTAGAAAGCATTCAATGTCCGTTATATAGTACAAACATGGATGAAGTCGGAAGAAGAAGAAGCGGGTTAAAGTCTCATCTTCTAAGCGGCAAAGGGGGCTTTAAAGTCCTGTTATTTTTCATTGTTTCCTTTAATTATTTATTTATGTAATTATTTATTTATCCATTCATTCGGGCCTCGAAGCCAAAGTTGTATTTAATACAGGTGAGGCGAGACTCGAGCTAAAGGTTCGGAAACTAGATTAGGACAGGTTATGGGTCGAAAGCCCAAGTAGATTAGGACAGGTCTTATCAATTTGGGCCTAATGGCCTAAATCCCTTACTTCCTCCCCTTTCCCTATTCTTTATGTTTGTTTTCCTTATGTGCTTTGCGAACCTAGTCAAATTCTTAGTTAAGTCGCTAAAACACTAGTTTTTCCTACACATCAAAATATTTCTAAAATTGCTTTCTTTCCAAAAAAGCAAACACTTTTCAAAATAAATCTTTTCGAAGTTAATCAAAAGACAATTTTCAAACAGTCCGAATAACCGCAAATTAGCGGATGTTTTAGGTTCCTAACATCCTCCTAAAACATTAATAGGAACCACTTACCCAAAATTTCTAACTTAAAATGATTTTCCTATTTTGAATCGTTCTAAGTGACTCTCTAAGGTTTCTTAATTCCTTTTCAAAATTAAGTGGCGTCTCTTTTTGAAAAGTCAAATTTTTCTGCAAAACAGAAATGACGACTCTGCTGGAGATTTTTCGAACTAGGTTCTAACCAAATGTTTGATTTCAAATTTTGATTAACTATTTATGTGTTTATGTGTTTCAATTCTGTAGAGTTTAATTATCGCATCTCATGGCATATTCCTATATTATTTAAACTGTTTTGGGGTTTTGTGGGTATCCCGGCCCTTATTGATCAATTCCAAAAATGTGTTGGAAATACAAACAGTTTATTAGCACGTGAGTTGTCTAATAGCTGTTTGTATTTTCAAACTCAAGTTGTCCGCTTGAGAACCAGTGTTCAAACCCACTCTAGATACCTAGGATAGAGAGAAACCAAAACCCTATTTTAGGCATAAGCCTAAGACGATCCAATACCCGAGCGGGGTATTGGATTCATTAGAAAACCTGCCCTGCTTCTATTGACCCTGAGTCAATTACAGATGAATCATATTTATTTGTTGAAAAAATACATGCTTGTCTAAATTCAATCCATTATCCTATGA
>NW_025875131.1:0-1247 GCF_002878395.1 Capsicum annuum
AAGTAGTAGAAGATAACATCTAAATGCTACAAGTGAAGACAGGGTAAAATAGTAAAATGATTGAAAGAAATCAGTAGCTTAGACCTTACTTGTTAATTAGATGTATGATATATAGCTATGTTGGTGTTACGTGTTATTATACATGACATGTTGATTAGAGTTGAACAAAAGATAATGGAGAATACTGCATGTATGATATGTTATTATACATTGGCTAACATGTATGATATGTTATTATACATTAGTTTACATGTATGATATGTTATGGTTTTATAGAATATTAAATATCAGCAAAAGAAATTATGATATGGATAATATTTAGAATAAGTTACCTCATTGTTCCAACATGTCTTACGTTCGGACATCAAGTAAAACCAATTCTTGGACTGTGGGTGTGCAACGACAAAGTCCAATTGTCTGTAACCTAACCTAGAAGCATTTACTTGATAGTGTTTGTTCGTTTCTTTCCTAAAAAAATATCACTGATTACACATGACAATTACTGTTTAGTTTAAGATGGCATAGTATTGTTAGAAAAAAAATACCAAATTTCTTACTTGGCAGAATAAGTTTTCAGTAATCCTACGGCAATTCACTGGGAGTAATCAATCATCAATTCATTCAAAAATTCTTGGTTAATGGTGTACCCATCAAAAGCATACTTCAACTTCTCCTCTTTATCAAAATCAACCGCATCCTTAGAGCCAGAACCATACTTTGAAATGTATGGTGACCTTAAAACCCTGGACATCTTTGTTTCTCGTTTCGCAGGTGCTTTTGCTTTTGAGGCTTGAAGCTGCCGAACCTGAGCATCAGGGAAGTCAGGTGTAATTTGACGGTCTAGAAGGTCCCAATGTCTTTCGGTCATTTTATTTGAAGCACAAACATTCAATGACTTTGTAGTCGAAGGTGTTGACAAACCAAAAAAAATTATATCTACAGCTGCTTGTATTGAATCTGTTACTGTCCCACCAACTTCATCCTACGTGAACACATTAGGATTTGTAATATATACATACAATATCTGAATGAGGAGCGGAGCCTAGCCCTATAGCTATAGGCTATATAATATTCTATTTCCTCTGCTTTTCATAGTGTGAATCAAACTCATTGCTCATTCATTAAGAGGGACGAGCCACATGCAGGGAAACTTGCACGTGTGGTTCTAGCTGGGCTTTCCTGAGGTATCTAATAACCTTACTTCTGCTCGCCGCTGGTATATTAATGCTTACGACATTTATGTTAGA
>NW_025875132.1:0-1537 GCF_002878395.1 Capsicum annuum
ACAATCCTTCAGTGAAGACCTAACGAGAGGCTGAATTCAAACACACCTAAAATCCACAAGAATCGTACGAACATCTATGTAGCGTAGCAAGGAACCTTGGCTTTATCTCTCGTTACCTCACTCAATCCTACAGCGGAAACTCGAGTCAAGGTGCTGCAAGTGAGCAAAGAAGCACTTCTTGTAACCAAAACAAAAACCCTATGAATCCGAAATTGTTCTGGACCACGCCGCTAGATTGAGACTGCCACCTTTCTATTTGAGTAAGGAATGAATATCGGACCCTATAGATGTTCAACCGACGAACGGGACTAGTGGTGCTTGCGGCTTTTCCTATTTTGGCTTGGATTGAAAATACTGGACAGGAAAGGAAAACAAACTGTCCAGCCTTTCAAGCCCTACTATACTAAGTAAAGGGGGATGCGTTGTTGGCTGCTTTAACCCCACTTCTGCTGAACATCAATCCTCTCACATACTTTCTCAAGCAGCGGAAGACTCAATGCCCAAGCAGTTACACGTTGTTGATTTCAGACTCCTTCGGTAGAGCCAACAACCATTCAGGAATTGTCTTGTGTTACTAAGTTTGAAGACTTTCACTGAATCCTTCACGATGTTTTGGTGGCAGGTACTAGTACATCGAAGCCTTAGAGAGCCGCTGGACTCCAGCCAAGCCGTTACGAAGCGCCATCAGCCCAGGTCAGGCGACCCGAAAGGACCAGACATAAACCACCCACTAAGAAAAGGGTAAATAAGACAAGCGATCAAGCTGGCAAGTCAGGGATAGAGGATGGATTTTTCTAGGGTGTGTGAACTTCCAACTATATTCAGCCACATGTGCGGGTGTGAAAAGATTTTATGGTCTCGGTCATTCTTCTATGAAATATCGATTCTATCAATCATTCCATTTCAGAATCAAGTCCCCCCTGAATAAGTAAGGCCCCGTGATTGCCCAAACCAGCTCCTGGCCTTACCCGGCGGAACCGGCCGGGGGTATTCGGCATGGGCGGAGAGAGCATCTAAAGGGTTACTTCACCTTTGGTGATCACACACCGACCCGGGCAATCACTAGCTACAATCGATGGAATTTTGATTGAAACTATTCATAAAAAAAGCCGCCTGAAGCCCCACCCGCCTTTACTATATAGCTGCATAACCATAACAAGTTTTCTCTAATGCCATACCAAACCAAGACCTTTCCTACAAGGAAAGAAAGAGCCCGCGGCTCCCCTTTTTGAATACCCCCTCACTCCCCCCGAGTGAGTTCTTTTCTGCGGGATTTACGGATTCCAGTCTTTTGCTTATATTGTCTCCTATGGAGATGGATTCATATGGGGCTTTCTACTTCTTACCTATTCACTTCTACTTGAACCGTTCAACGAGCGTTGTAACGATCCAAAGGAAAATCTCCTGGCTCAGCACTACTCAACTTGTGGGGTGTCACATACCCTGCAAACAACAACCGCAGCAGTCAGCAGTCTGGTCCCCTACCCCATAAAGTAGCTTGATGGCCGAACCACTCCCAAGGCGAATAGTGCCCTAG
>NW_025875133.1:0-1077 GCF_002878395.1 Capsicum annuum
ACACCTTCAGCAGCTGGACTTCTACATATATTACCAAGACACACAAACAGAACAGCAAATGGTTTTGTACTTGGCTCGCTCTTGATTCCATTAAAGCTTTGATTTTTACTCTCTTATGACTTTCTTTAAGAATCTTATATTACGGTTTTTCAGACACCCAAGTGGAAATACCTCAAGATAATCAAAGTAACAACAGAATCAATCTTAAATTACAATTTTTACAGATACCCAAGTGGAAATACCTCAAGATAATCAAAACTACCTCAATATAATCAAAAGTACAAGCAGAATCAATCATACATCACAAATTTTACAGACACCCAAAATGGCAATTCCTCAAGATAATTAAAGCCACCTTAAGATAATCAAAAGGACCAGCAGAATCAATCATAAATTACAAATTTTACAGACACCCAAATGGCATTACTTCAAGATAATCAACACTACAAGCAGAATCAATCATAAATTACAAATTTAACAGACACCCAAAGTGAAAATACCTCATGGTAATTAATAGTGCCAGCAGAATCAATCTTAAACATTGAATCAAGACCCTTTTTCTTAACCAAATCAGTAAAAACGCCTTCAGCTGCTGAACTTCTACATATATTACCAAGACACACAAAAAGTACAGAAAATGGTTTTGTACTTGTATCCTTTCTTGATTCCATTAAAGCTTTGATTTTAACTCTTTAATGACTTTCTTTAAGAATCCTAAATTACTATTTTACAGACAGCCAAGTGGAAATACCTCAAGATAATCAAAAGTAACAGAAGAATCAATCTTAAATTACAAATTTTCCACACATCCAAGTGGAAATACCTCAAGATGATCAAAACAACCTCAACATAATCAAAAGTACAAGCAGAATCAATCATATATCACAAATTTTTCAGATACCCAAATGGCAATACCTCAAGATAATCATAACTACCTTAAGATAATCAAAAGTACCAGTAGAATCAATCATAAATTACAATTTTTTCAGACACCCAAAGTAAAATACCTCATGATAATTAATAGTACCAACAGAATCAATCTTAAACTTAGAATCAAGACCCTTTTTCTTAACCAAA
>NW_025875134.1:0-1139 GCF_002878395.1 Capsicum annuum
ACCTCCTGGACCCCTATAATATGTCGGTTTTGTAAGTTGGACACTTCTACTTACATGTTTATCATCTGGACCCCCGAACCTACTAAAAAGCAATATTTTAAATCCTTTTTTGGTGAGTGTAACACACTCTCTGCCACGTCAGTTGCCACATCAGCTTCCACGTCTGTCACGTCAGTCATGCCTGCCACGTCATCTGCCACATCATTTTTAAAATAAAAAATAGAAAAAGTATTACATTAAATTCCAAGTAATTTTTAAAATGCTATATAACAAATTAAATATTAAAATTAATTTAATTAAATAAGAAAAATATATAAATTGATGAAAAATTTGAATAATCATGCTTTTAAAATTTGAAAATTTTGAAAAATCATTTTTAAAATAAAAAAATAATAAAAAAAGTATTACATTAAAATTAATAAATATTAAAATTAATTTAATTAATTAATTTAAATTTTAAATTTAAATTAGTAAAAATTTAATTAATTAATTTATCAAATTTAAAATTCTTACCTAATTTAAATAAATTTTACTTAAATAAATTTATTAATTTAAATATGATTTACATATTTAAAATATTTAATTTAAATTAATTATGAGGGGAGGGGCTGGGGTAGGGTGGGGGATGTGGGCTGGGGGAGGGGCTAGTGGGGGGGGGGCCGGGGGGGGGGGTTGCGTGAGGGTGGGTGGGGTGGGGGGCTGGGGGAGGGGGAAGGGTGATGTGGGGCTGGGTGGGTTGGGGATGGGCTGGGGTAGGGTGGAGGACTGAGGGAGAGGGGTGGGTGGGGCTTGGTGGGGTGGGGATGGGCTAGGGTGGGAGAGGCTGGGTGGGGTGGCGAGGGGCTGGAGAGGGAGGGGGGGTGGGAAAAAAATTTTAAATTTATTATTTTTAAATTATTAAAAATATTTTTAAATTTTCAAAAATATTTTTAAATTAAAAAAGATGGAGGAAAAAAAGGAGGGGCTGGGGGATGTGGGGGTGGGGTAGGGAGGGAAAAAAATATTTTTTAAAGAAAATTTGAAAAATATTTTTAAAATATTTTTTTATTTTTTAAAAATATTTTTAAATTATTTAAAAATATTTTTAAATTAAAAAAGATGTAGGAAAAAAAGGATCATTTTTTAATTTTTATTTTAAA
>NW_025875135.1:0-1410 GCF_002878395.1 Capsicum annuum
CATGATTTGTTTACTAGTGTAACCAATCCATTAAGATTGATCTAGTCGTCCTCCTTTAAATGTAATCCTCTTTTGGTGGCAATATAATAAGTCAGTGACCAAAATAGGCTTTCAAACTAAGAAGAATATCAAATATGTCATGTATGTAAAGTATGATCAAAATAGGCGTAACTCACTTAAAAAGTGAGTTATATCTTATTTTTGTAACGATAGTTGGTTGACAACGTCATCTTCATAAAAAAGTGCATAACTCATTTTTTTAGCGAGATTCATTTTATTTGTACATAACTCACAAAAAAGTGAGTTATATGTATAACTCAATTTTTTTGTGAGTTATGTCAATGAAAGTTATACAACTCATTAAAAATGTGAGTTATCCTTTTTGGTTTATACATAACTCATAAAAAAGTGAGTTATATTTATTTTTATAATTTATGTAAATTTTTATAAAATTTACTTATTATGTGAGCATTTAATTTATCCTTTTTAGTTTATATTTAAAAAAAAACTCACATTTTTTAAAATCTATTTTGATTTTATAAATCTCACTAACTATGTGATTTTATAAAGCTCACTAATTGATTTTTATAAAATCTATTTTTATCTTATAAAACCATCATATGCCTTTATTTTTATCATATAAAACTCACTAATTATGTGGGTTGTTCAAGTATAAAATAAGTAACTCACTTTGTAAGTGAGTTATCCATTGAATATAACTCTTAAAATATGAGAGATAAGTACATAACTTTATTAGTGATGTGAAATATGAATATGGTGCTAAAAATATATGAGTTATGCAAACTAAATTATAGATTATACAACTAGACGTGAGAATGGAGTATATGCTCATTAATTGTTATATACTATACAACTAAAATCTTTTTTTAAAAATGCATAGAGAAACTTGTTAAATCTACTTTCAAAATATATCGTACAAAGTTGAAATGTCCATCAAAAACGTTAGTCAGTCATAAAAAATATTAATATTAAAAAAAGTGTAAAACTCACAAAAAAAATGAGTTATCCTTCTTATTTCTATAAAACTCACATGACATATGAATTATATATATATGTATATATATATATATGTGTGTGTGTGTGTGTGTGTGTGTATATATATATATATATATATTGGATTATCTTTATATACTTATTATTGAGTATCCCTTCAACTTGGCACAATATTTCACTTTGACACCTTAAGTGGACGTTGTTTATTTTTAGCACCTCAAGTAGCTATAAATGTCCATAAAAAATGTTAGTCAGTCATAAAAAGTATAACTATTAGAAAAAGTGTAAAACTCACAAAAGAATAAGTTATCCTTCTTATTTCTATAAAACTCACATATTATGTGAGTTATGTAAGTATATATATATAGCCACTCAGTTAATAGTATATTACTTATA
>NW_025875136.1:0-1450 GCF_002878395.1 Capsicum annuum
CGGACACTAGGCCCACCCCAAAATTCGTAGGCTATAGCCCACTAATTTGCCTTGAAAATGCCTCTTTCGCGCCGTTTGGCCTGTTTGTCCACCCAAATGGCCACAAAATTTTAAGTGGATCATAACGGAATGCCCAACCTCCCTGGTATGCCCCGATTGATTTAGGTGCACATCATGTCCGAATTCAGGGTCCACTCCTAAAATCGTCGGCTATTACAAATCGATTTGTCCCAAAAATGCCCAATTCACGCCGTTTCGCCTGTTTGTCCTACTAAATAGCCACAAATATTTAAAAGGACCACACTAAGATGATCCCCAACCTCCCTAGCATGCCTCGGTCGATTTTTGGCCCACAGCATGCTCGAATCGCAGGCCCATCCCAAAAATCGTGGGCTATAGCACATCGATTTGTCCTAAAAATGCCACACAAATAGCCATAAAAATTCAAACAAACTACTATAGATTGATACCTGATCTTCCTGGAATTCCCCGATCAATTTTAGGATCACAACATGCCCAAAACTTGGGCCCACCTTCAAAAGCGTGGGTTATAGCATACCAATTTAGTCTGAATATGCCCCATTTGCACCGTTTTGGCCGTCTGTCCACCACAATAGCTATGAGAATTTAAACAGACCAAACTGGGATGATACACAACCTCCCTCGCATGCCCCAGTCAATTTTCATCCCACAGAACACCTGGACACCGGGCCCATCCCCAAAATCATGCGCTATAGCACACTAATTTGGTCCGATAATACCCCATTCGCGCTATTGCGCCCGTTTATCCTCCCAAATGGACACAAAAAGTTAAACGGACAATACTGGGATGATCCTCAACCTCCCTGGCACTCCTCGATCAATTTTCAGCCCTCATCATGTTCAAACCCCGTGCTCACCTACAAAATTGTAGGCTATATCGATTTTGCCCGAAAATGTGTCGTTCGCGGATTTTTGCTCGTTTGTCCACACAAATGGCCACAAAATTTTAAACAAACCACTCATACATAATCCCCAACCTCCCTGGTATACCACGGTTGATTTTGGCCCACAGTACGCCCTGACTCCGGGCCCACCCCCAAAACCGTGGGCTATAGCACACCTATTTGGCCTAAAAATTCCCCATTCGCGTTGCTTCTCCCATTTGTCCACCCAAAACGGACCATACTGGGATTATCCCCAACCTCCCTAGAATGCACTGGATGATTTTTGGCCCATCTCGACTAAAACTATGGGACAACCCCTAAAACCGTGGGCTATAGCACACTGATTTAGCCTGAAAATGCCTCATTCGCGCCGTTTCGCCCGTTTGTCCACCCAAATGGACCTGACAATTAAAACGGACTATACTGGAATGATACCCAACCTCCTTGGTATGACCCGATCGATTTTCAGCATACAGCACACTCGTACCCTGGGCCCACCCCCAAAACCGTGGGCTATAGCACAT
>NW_025875137.1:0-1031 GCF_002878395.1 Capsicum annuum
CAGTAAGAAATAAGTAGAAAACAATTGTTTATTGTTTTGATTTCCCGGCGAAATTTCGCCGAAAAAATAACATAATCATTGTTGATGACATTAATGGCAAAATCGCCGCCGACAACCACCAACACGGCCTGATCTGGACGGAGTTTGTTCGATTTTCGGCGAAAACCCATGGCAGCCACCCCTATGCCGGAAAAACGGCCAAATCCGACTGGCGAAACCCCTCCGCCACCGCACCATCCCGTTTCCCACTCATCTCCATCACCCATCGCCGCTGCTCTGCCGAGATTAGTCGCCAGCGGAAAACACTCTACCTCCCCTCACTTCGACGATGATAGCTGTTGGAAAAGCCAGTCACTGTTTTTATTGTTTTCTTTCTGTTAAAGAGTCTGATAAAAATAAAACCCATTTACTTTATATCTGTAATCATGATTAATTTATAAGAATTATCATCCTATATAGTGCTTAAATAAATTAATTTTAAAAAGATTTAATATAAATCTAAATAAATTAAAAAATGAAAGGTATATAAAGGAATTATTATGACTTACGTGTTATGTCATTCATGACATATTGAAAGTTTAGTGGGATTCATTATATTCTAGCCTTAATCTTTTTTAAAGGAAAAATGACTTTAAACCGTGTTCATGTTTGTATTTTTATTTAGAAATATATTTTTCTTTGTGGATCTACTTTTAAATTATACGTCAAGAATTTTGTGTTGAGTTGTCATGTAATTTGTAATTTGGGCTTTCTAGTAATTTAAAAGATTATATTTGGGAATTATAATAAGGATAAAGATTAATATAATATGATTAATTTTAGGATATTTTTATTATTTTATTATTATTATTTTTATTTATTTATTTATCCGTTGTTATTAATAAGCCTGATAATTGTTTATTAAATTAATAAAATATTTTAATTGAATATTATTTTAATATATTATTAAGGTTAAATAGCAATTTGAATAGATAAATTAATATTTTTTTTTTAATGTTAGGCAAGTTATAGGTACGTTTTAAAGTTTTTTG
>NW_025875138.1:0-1808 GCF_002878395.1 Capsicum annuum
AGAGCACTCCAAGCTCTAAACCTCTTTCAAACCCTATCTTCAAACTCCCGGAGTTTCACAAAGATAAATTCCCAGATCTGAATGATGATTTTAAATTGTCTGAACAAATCTTAGAAAAAATCAATACCAAGCTTACCAAGTTCAAAATCTCGCAAGAGCCCTCTAGCTCTAAGGATTCCTCCGGTTCTAAGGAAAAGAACTCTCTCTCGAAACTTTCTAGTGATCGATTTTCCACGAGAAAAAATTTCTATCGCAAACCTTCTCCCCCGGACGTCCAGTTCGAAGAAAATCCTTACCTATCCACATGTAATCATGATGGACGAGGTATCACAGAATGGAATATTGACGGTCTGGCTGAGCATCAGATCTACAATAAGCTCCATGAAATTGCTGTGGCCATCACGGCCTATAAAATCAAAGGTTCCTCTGACAAAGGAGCCGCCACCATGGTAGTCTCGGGTTTCACCGGTATGCTCAAACATTGGTGGGACAACTACGTCTCCGAAGACGAAAAAAGTCTCATTTATAACGCCACCACCCTAGAACCAGTGGCTAGAACTGTCAATGGTCAAGAAACTATAGTTCAAGAAGCACAAGAAGACGCCTGTGCAACGCTTCTCTATCACATAGCTAGACACTTTGTAGGAGAACCAAAACTCTTTCAAGATAGAAGTCTAGAAATCCTCAACAATCTTCGGTGCAAAAACCTTGCTGACTTTAGATGGTATAAAGATACCTTCCTTATTAAAGTCATGATTCGCCCTGACTGCAATAATGATTTCTGGAAAGAAAGATTTATTAGCGGTCTTCCACCATTATTCGCGGACAAAGTCCGGACAAAACTCAAGGACCGGTTTGAGGGCCAAATCCCTTATAATATTCTTACCTACGGTGATTTAGTAAGCTTCATCACTACCACCGGTATCGAACTCTGTACAGACCTCAAGCTGAAACAACAGCTTAAGCAAAACCATAAATATGGATTGACAACCTTTTGCCAGGATTATGGCTTTACCGACTTACATGAAGGCAGGAGGCATAAAATAATCCCTCCAAAGCGTCATAAAAAGTCCTACCCAAAACGAAAAACTTCGTATAAGGAGTCAAGCTCCTATAAAGAATCCAGCAAACCACATCGTAAAACCAGACGCAAGTATTCCTCAAAATCCAAAGATACCTGCTGGACTTGTGGAAAATCTGGCCATAGAGCTAAAGATTGCACATCAAGTAAAAGGAAGAAGATAAATCTTCTCGACTTACCTGATGAAGCAAAAGAAAAGCTCTTCTCCATAATGGAAGACCCTTCTGAAGCATCAGACTCTTACTCCTCTTCAGAAGAAGACTATAGCGACGAAGATTATATCAACGCCGCTTATGAGTCCGATAACTCCCAATCGGGACAAGACTGCGAGTGCAATGGCACTTTCTGTGTTTGCTCCCGTAAAACCATCAATGTCATTACAGACAAGCCTAAAGAAATCCTGTTCGATATCATTGAACATATCGATGACGACGAGCTTCGGAGTAAGTACCTCCAAGAGCTCAAACGTTTGGTGCTTTCTTCTGAGGAAGGCACTTCTAAACCAAAACCTATTGTTCAGCCTTTCTCCATGACAAGAGTAATGGCTAAGTTCAATCCTCCCTCTGAGCCCTCTATTGCCGAGCTCAAAGGAGAAATCTCCTCGTTAAAAGGAGAAATCAAAAACCTGAAAACCCGACTTGATCAGGTTGAACTACACGTTTAAACACACGATCCTCTCTATCTGGTATCAGAGCCATGTTGGCAGATTGTTTGTTTAGCATGAGCA
>NW_025875139.1:0-1376 GCF_002878395.1 Capsicum annuum
GAACAATACCATTACCATACCAAATTAGTTCGGTATGGTTTGGTATTTTTAAATTCAGTTTCGGTATTTTACGGTATGGTAATTCGGTAACCATACTTTATTTGATTTCTAATTACATATATTCATATAAAAAAACTATAACTTTAAATTTTGAAAACGTCTCAATCATGTTAGGCTAACAACTATCTTTGTTAATCAATTACACAAAAATAACATTTCAATCACGATTGAATAGTTCGAGATGCAAACTCTGAACAACAGTACCTAAACTTAAGCATAGTACTCTTAAATAATAAGCTTCCCAAAAAATTTATTTCTGAACAAAAGCTACTTTTGTGTTCAATTGGCTAATAGATGATATATAAATATATTTAATAATCTTAAATATAATATATATATATATATATGGGTTTTATATGTTATTAAAAAACTTCGGTGCGGTATACGATATTTCGATATTTATTGCATAAATACCAAATACCATACTAAATATCAAAATAATTTAAAATTCCTACCAACTATCATAACATCCATACCGCGGTATAAAAAAAATTTATCTGTTTGGATGGTGGTTTGTCATGATTTCATAATGTTATAGTACAGTATGGTATGTTACAGTACTATGTTTGAATAGACTGTATCGTTCACTACTGTTTAATAATAATTTTTTTTGTTTGATTTGGTTTGTGGGTAAAAATTATAATATATTAAGGTTGTTAATAATATGAGGCAAAGGGTAAAATAGGAATAGAAAATATAATATGAGGGCATAGTTGAAAAAATAAATAAGAAACCCATGCAAAACCATCAAATCAGTGGTTCAAAAAATTGGACTATTCCATGGTTTTCAAACTAGGAAATGTTACCATACCCTACCATGCTTTTTGAAAAAGGCCAAAGTCATCGATAGGCACTCAAACTTGTTGCCAAAATTCACTTAGACACCTAAAATAAAGTCTGTTTCTATCAGGCCCATAAAACCCCCACATTTTGTTCCAATTGGGCTTTTTTTGCTCTATCAGCAAAAAGCTCAAAGTGTGTGTTGCACACACGTGATGACGTGGCAAAATGAGCTAATTAGAAGCTGACACGTGGCATTGTGGGTCCAATAATTATTAAAATTTAATTATAATTTTTTTAAAAAAAAGTATATACAAATGGCATTGAGGAAATTATTAAAAAATAATTCTAAAATTATTTTTAAAAAACTAATAATTTTAAAAAAATTATAATTTTTTTTAAAAATAAAATAAATTATTAAAAAAATATTTATTAAGAAAAGGTATAATTTTTTTTTAAAAATAAAAATAAAAAATGGCAAGGATATAAATTATGAAAAAATAATTATAAAATTATTTAAAAAATAAAAATAAAAA
>NW_025875140.1:0-4400 GCF_002878395.1 Capsicum annuum
ATCTTACGAAAAAAGTAAATTATTAAAAGATAACATCCACGCACTAAATAAAAATAGATTCCCTACAAATATGTACAAAATAAATATGTACAAAATCTATTATACCTACAAATCCGCGCACCCCTACAAATGGTATCAAAACTCACTTTTGCAAGCTTGTTCAATAATTGCATATTGCCTTTTTAATATGGTTTCATCACCTAAATCTTACGAAATCAGCACTCTAATGACAATAATTAAAGTTTGTCAAATCATAGTCAATTGGACTCATAACTTTCAGGTTTAACATTAAAGATATTAACTAAAAGGTTTCATTAGTTGAGGCAATCTGGATTTTACAAATGGTAAATAAAGTGGGTTATAATCATCATCATTGATAGTCTTGTTGAAAGCTCAAGATTATCAATATTTCTGCAATTGATATGTCTCACACTTCATTCTCATATGCTAATCAACTTTAGGCATGCCCTAATCAATTCTCCAACACTTTTTTTTTGTCTAATCAAAAATTTCTTTTTATCATCAATCAAATTACCTAGGCAAACCCAATAAGGACACTCAATTATGTCATACGAAACCAAAACATTAGCTTGACGAACCCTGTTATGTCATTGATCCAAAAATAAATTCATGTGACACAAAATATTCATCAATCGCAATTTTTTTAGGAAGAGAAGGCACGACATTATATTTCAAATCATTCTCCATACGACTCTCATCTCCCTCACATGTCGTCCGCTTCTGACTTGCCACCACCAAAAGTCAATAATTTGAAGATTGCATATAATAATACATAGATTTTCGTAGAACTAACTTTTACCTTACTAATACCCGTATAACTCTAACCAACTACCAAACAACTCTTTAATTATATTGTCTTTTCTGGAGTGTACCATATTTAAAACCAAAGAAAAGTAGAATTTTTGAAGTATTGAACTAAACCGGGGATTTTGCTTTAATCTCTGCGAATCGATTTTGTTTTCCATTTCACATTTTCCTTCTCCAGTTAGTATAGTTATTGAAGACAGAATTGGCCACTTTTCTTCCCCATCATTCATCATGATATCACAAATGAAATTTCAATCCATCTACAGAAGTTGCAATATGTTGCATTCATTACATTGTTGGGTATGTCCACATGAATTCCACATCTACGTTAGGCGGATTTATCATTTTTTGGTACCATACTCATGTCGAATTCTCCAAAAATAAACTACTTTTAAAGAATCTGACATACATCTACTCATATTTTTGAATTTTGAGAGTCTGAGCTACATAGTTCCATATAGCTCTTTACTCTATGGATACTATATTCTCGCTTGACCTTTTCAAAAATTTTGAACTACATTCTCGCTTGATCTTTCTAGAAAGTCCTCTTCAACCTTATTGGTTAACCTGACCTGGAAGATTGTGATGCATATTAATAATATTCACTGCTTTCTCTTTCTGTCTTTGTTCCAATGTCCCAAAAATTAACGCATAGAATTTTTCATTACTAATATTTTTTTCTTTGTCGTAAAGTTTGATAACCACTTGTGGTGGATTCAAAATTTTCACTAAGGGGCTCAAAAAATATAAATATACTGTTTTAGATTTGAACTTGGAACCTCAAAAGTGAATTTAGAACTTTTTCAACCAGCCAACCTCCAATCTTATATTTAAGAGGTTCAAAATCTAATATATACATTAAAATATTTAAATATCCATAAAAGAAGACAGAGAAAAGATTTACATGACAACAATTTTTTGTATCATTCAAACCTTAAAAAATATTGTGCAAAATTAAAATTGTACAATAAAAATAAAAAGAAAAGTCAAACATGCTCTAAATTGACGATGGATTGGAAAAGCCTCAACTCGTGATAACAAACATTTTGAACTGGTTTAGGCTCAAGGGTCAAAAACAAGGCGTTGCATTGGACTATTTCCAACAAATTTTTTACGGTGATAGAAATACATTGCAATCATAATTAAAAATATGAAGACACAACAACTTTATTGATAAATGATGCGGGTACAAATCTGTTTCTCGCTTGATTCTTTTCTCTTGATTTTCTCCATAATTCGAGGGTTGTCAGTAGCGTATTCTCGAACGTAGGAATTGATATGGATTTCTCCGCAATTCAAGGGCTGTCAGTAGCGTATTCTCGAATGTAGGAACATTTGGATTTGATATCCATGAAAGGAGGTTTTGTCTTCTTGATGTATTTGATTATCAAGAAGGAAGGATTTTGATCTATAAATATCCCATGAATTTATTGTGACTTTGAAGATCGTTGATCTCTTTGTGAATATCCCATGAATTTGTGGCATTTAAAGGGATATTTTTCCCCTTTATATATGCATAATTTAGTGTTTAGGTTGAGTAACCATCAAGCTAGATTTAGGGTAATTTAGCCTCCAAGAACTCTAACCGTAATTTAGCTTCCAAGAACTCTAACCAAAATTCAACTCTTTGTAGAGTCCACAAAATTTCAATGTCTACAATTGTCCCCTGCTTCAAGGCTTATCGGAGTGTAGATTTGATGAAACTCAAAGACAATCTTAAAGTACCTCTTTCATCTTTACGACTGCTTCAAGGCTTATCGGAGTGTAGACTTGATGAAACTTTAAGACAATCTTGAAGTACCGCTTCCATCTTTACGATCCTGCGGCTACAGATTTGTATATTTGATTTATGAGAGAAGAGATGAAGGGCAGATTTGGTCCCAATGGGCGTGACAATTTGTTTCCAACAAATTTTTTACGGTGATAGAAATAAATTGCAATCACAATTAAGAATACTTCTCTCTTGATTTTCTCCATAATTCGAGGGTTGTCAGTAGCGTATTCTCGAACGTAGGATTTGATATGGATTTCTCCATAATTCAAGGGCTGTCAGTAGCATATTCTAGAATGTAGAACATTTAGATTTGATATCCAAGAAAGGAGGTTTTGTCTTCTTGATTTATTTGATTATCAAGAAGGAAGGGTTTTGATCTATAAATATTCTATGAATTTATTGGGACTTTGAAGATCGTTGATCTCTTTGTGAATATCCCATGAATTTGTGGGGTACTGGAGATTCCTTTAAAAGATATTTGCCCCCTTTATATATGCATAATTTAGTGTTTAGGTTGAGTAGCCATCAAGCTAGATTTAGGGTAAAGTAGCCTCAAGAACTCTAATCAAAATTGAATTTTTTTGTACATGGACCTTCATTCAAAACACCACAACTAACCAACATAAAGTTGCATAAACAAAACCATATAAACTTCATACCGGGACATTTAGCAATCAGGTGTTAAATATTAAAAGATCAGATTTTGTATCATAGAGGAGATCAAGGGCAAAAGAAAAGTACTGAGATCTCATAGACAGATGGAGTTCGTTGAAGAGTAATTCTATAGAGGTGAAGGAGACAAGTGGGTGCCAAAGTCTATTGATAATTTGCATTAGTCTTTGGTAACTTGGATGAGACAATGTACCCTCCGATGCCAATCGGCCAGTGCATGAATTTAACGTACGAATCATGAGTTCAGCAATTCCTCGCTCTGACAACTTCACCACATCCTTCTCCGAAAGTCAGCAGCCCCTTCTCCCACTATACACATATCAAATTTAAATATGGATCTCTAAAAGTATTCAGAAACTTCATAACTGTTTGAATTTTATAAAATCGTACAACAGAAATTAATGATTGTTTGGTGGCTAGGGCAGCGATGTCCTTCTTTGCAAAATACACCGTAAACAAATTTTATAACAAATCCTAAACCTACTGAGTTCCATACTTGGAAGGATTCTTGAATTAAAAGAAAAATTAGATATTATGATATCTAAACCTAAATAATAGAGACAACTAATAGTCCTAGCGATGGTATATTATACTTTTTCCATAAGTCGAAACTACAACTCCTAAATATAATTTATTAATTGAAAAAATTCAATTTATTAATAATTTTTTCTTATTCTAAGAGTTTATATTTATTACTCAATTTTTCAAATGTTCTTAAAATCAAATTTTGTTGATTTAGAATTTTTAAACTAATGGTAAAGTATCAGTTGTTATTAATTTTGATGGCTTCTAATAAGGAAAGATTTTACTATAAATATATTTAATTAATTTTCGACTCTTAAATTAGGAAAAATATTTAAATTTTGATGATCTCTAATAAGGAAAGGTTTTACCATAAATATATTTAATTAATTTTTAACTCTTAAATATTAGAAAAAATTAGTGAAAAGATAATTTTGTCTAAAGCAAAGACTTTCAATGAAGGGCGAAAAGTTCAAAAGGTTTTACCATAAATATATTTAATTAATTATTAACTCTTAAATATTAGAAAAAAATAGTGAAAAGACGATTTTATCTAAAACGAGGACTTTCAATGAAAGGCAAAAAGTTCAAACAATATTTCTAA
>NW_025875141.1:0-2380 GCF_002878395.1 Capsicum annuum
TATACACTAAGGGCACGTCACCTGCAATCAGAAAATATCCCACAACGGTAGCCCACACCGCTTACACTAACAGTTCTAATATATCACATATATTGCAACGTCACAACCAGATATAATACAAATATACATTATATCACATATAAGTGGAGTAAGGGGGAACATGCATATACAAGATCATCAAATACAAGTAAAAAAAGATAAGACAATTACATAAATGACAAGTCAATATGACAATACAACATCATATAAACACAATAAAGTAAGTGCAATGTATATGATGATGATAATGATGATGCACGAGGTCATCACATAAACTTCGGGATCGTCGCATAATCCCTGTATACACCTACGGAGGCAAGCCTACCAACATAGGACCCATGGGGGTTTCGTCAACCCGTATACAATCCACATATCTCATATCTCCTTTTCGGTATATCCCTCGAAAAAGGTTTTATAAGGTGTTACAATATCTCCTAGCCGAAAAATCCCTCGGGGAAGGTTTTTAAGAAAGTGTTGCCAGTGTTACTCAGGTGTTTCCATGGTGGTACCAATGTTTCATGAATGAGTATGATATGAGGATGTAATGCTCAGAATCAATCATAATGAGTATTTTCACCACCAACCACAGATATATTTCCATAATCAACCATAATGATACATTTCCACAACCATGTGAGCCCATATCCACTCATTATTTTTGTTTAATCCATGAACTTCCACAAGTCTTGTATGTCAATAAAGTATGAATAAAATCACAAAACACCAATGGTAACATATTAAACATTTTGACAACATAATACAATTATTCAAATGTATTCAAGGCTATCGATATCACGTAGAACCCACATGGTCACACATATCACATTATATCTTAATTTCGATAATTACATCACATATAAACCTCCACACGGGTACAACACATAGATATTTATTTTCATGATTAGTTCCCACCCTTAGCATACAAAATGTATCATCATTTACTACCTAGTCTAGTCTAAAAGAGTTAAGCCATAACCTACCTCAAAAGCCAAAATCGGTCTGCTACACTTTGAACCCACGACCTTAATTTTCATGAACGATTCCGAACTTCACTAAAAATATCAAATATAAAATCTATGTGTCAAAATAAAACCAACGACATCCATATTGACTACTTTTGGTTCAAAATCAAAATGGACCCCCAAAACGGATTTTCAAAAAAGAAGGGCAAAATCAGAATTTTACTTCAAAAACACGTTCCTCATATTTTTAGGAATATATACCAGAAAACTCAAGTCAAATTGAGTAAAAAATGAGTTTCAAATTGATGAAAAACCATTTTTAAGCTTTGCAGGGTAAAAATCTTTGAAATCTGGGTTAAAATTAAGAATTAGAGTTGTTTTAAGGGTTAAATTGATGAAAAACTAGTAATTATAAGATAAAAATATTATTCAAGTGAAAAGAAGTGAAATTGAGGTTTAAAATCAATCCATAAGATTTTTGAGGTTTTGAGAAATTAATCAAAAAAGTACTAAGAAAAGGGTGAATTCTTACCTTAAATCCGTAATAAAATCAAGAAATAGATGTTAATCTAGCTATCCAAGCTCCCACAAGCTTCACTTTCAAGATCCCACACTATTTTAGGGTTTAACTCTCAAGGGGCAAGATGAAAATTAGCAAAATGAGCCAAAAAGAGGTGAAAAATCTGCTATTTATAGCAAATTTTTCTGCAATATCAGTTCAGTTTTTTTTGGTCGATCGAACTTCGACGGGATGTCTGAGATTCGTTCGGAGTCCGATACATGCAAATGAACTATGCAACCATACTAAACTTGACATTATGGACACGTTGGCGAAGTTGGATTTAAAAAAAAAACATCTTTTTCAAAAAGTTGACCCCCAAAACTCGAAATCGTAATTTTTCAAATCGAGGGTTGAAATGAGATTTAAAAGCCGTAAAATCACACCAAATATGCTAACACCTTAAAATCAATATTATGGATTTGTTGGCAAAGTTGAATTTTTCATCCGAGGTCTTTTCGACCTAATATGGGTCCCACACCCATATTTTTAATTTTCCAACTTTCTAACCAATAGGTCTAAATGAGCTCAGGTGCACCGATACCCAAACCAAAGGTTTACCTAGCCAAAGATTGATATTCCTGAGGTCTGGTGTAGTCCGTTTAGCCATCCATCGCATGGATCAAAAGATATCCTCATAAGTCTAAAATAAGGCTCTGAAAACCATCAAAAACTATAATATCGCATAAATGGTACCAAAATGCATTGAAAACTGTGTCAATCACCCCCACAGTCCATAAATACCATAATGCAACTACAAAAAGGGGTAAAACAGTCAATTAATATAAAAACACATATTTCACATATTTTACCAAAAATT
>NW_025875142.1:0-2686 GCF_002878395.1 Capsicum annuum
ATGTTAGTAGGTAAATTAGTAGTTGACTGATTTTGATAATTTTTAAAAGTTGAGGGCATAAAATCATGTTGATTTTTTTTTTCAAAATTCTAAAAAAAAATTTCAAAAAGCCATGACCAAACACAACTTCAACTCTACCTTCATCTTCAACTCCAACTCCAAAAAAAGTAATTTTCATGGCCAAATTGCTACTTAATTGCTACAGATATTCTAATATCTTTTTCTTTTTTTAACCAAAATTTATTAGCGTGAAGTAATAAATAATAAACGGCAGTCTATAGCGGAAATATAAAAACTTTGTTTTGAATGAACTATATTATAAAAATATAAGGCCTAATACATCGGGGTTCGGGGTTCAGGGCAGTTCATGGCATCCCAAGGAGGGTTCAGACCATAGTTTTTTGCTAGAACACCTAGGCCATTATCCTCTTATTCTGCAGCTAGTGCCCCACCACAGTTCCAAGGGTCTAGAGGAAATCAATTTAGGCACAGAAGTGAGAGTCAGTTTGCGGACAGTAGGGTACCAAGGGCAAGGGAATATGAGTTCGGGGTTCGAGGTTTGAGGTTCGAGGTTCGGGGTTCGAGGCTGGGGTTCGAGGTTCGGGGTTCGGGGTTCGAGGTTTGAGGCTCGGGGTTTGGGGTTCGGGGTTCGGGGCTTGGGGTTTGGGGCTCGGGGCTCAAGGTTCGGGGCTTGGGGTTCGGGGTTCGAGGCTCGGGGTTTGGGGTTTGGGGTTTGGGGTTCGGGGTTCGAGGTTCGGGGTTCGGGGTTCGCAGTTCGGGGTTCAGGGTTGAGGGTTTAAGGTTCGGGGTTCAGGGTTCCAGGTTCAGGGTTCGGGGTTCGAGGTTTGGGGTTTGAGGTTTGGGGTTCGGGGTTTGGGATTCAGGGTTTGAGGTTCGGGGTTCGGGGTTCGGGGTTCGGTCTCGGTTGTTCATCGATTCCGTTCATAAATCTGTTTGTTTGAATTGGAACTTGGGTTATCACGGTTCTAGGCTATTATTCTCGACTGATTTTGGGAGTTTAGATTTTGTGGTATTCTTCGAGGTTCTCAGAACGGTTCTTGTTTTGCTTATCAAGTCACTTAAAAACTCTGAAGGTCCAATTCTATCTTTTCTTCCTCTAATCTTACGTAATTATGAATAATTGGTGTGTTTGGTATGCTTGAATTTTTATTGTGTGTATGTTTGATATCAATTTTAGATGTTGAAGAAAATTGAATTGTTAGTTGAAGAATGAAGTAATCGTGTGATTGAGTATGAAATTGGGGATGGAAATTGCAAGGTTGATAAGATGAATTTGGATTACCTTTGATTTAGTGTTGTTTTATTTCGTTCGGAATAAATATCAAGTTGTAAACTCAAAAGTATTATGTTTAGGCCGGCAATTGATAGGCAAACGTAGGTTGGGTAAGCAAACTTAGAACTTGTGTGTTTTGTTGAATGTGGAATGTGCGTGTGAATGTTTTTTTCTAGTTTATCTTATTTAATTCAAATGTATTCATTTAGTCTGGGAATGTCCCGAGACACATTGTATTTATTCACCAGGGAATGCTCCGACATATTATGTACTCGGAGGACGTCTGTGATGAAGGCCCGAGGCATCGGGTAAAGCATTGGAGAGTATTTTACGATTAGTGTAGGTTACGTAGTTCATATTTTTGCATTTTTCTATTTTGGGATTGTATAACTGGACTGGAGACTAAATTTTGGATTGTTTTGTTTGGTTGATTGATTGTTTTCCTGTGTTTTTGTGTGGTTTATACATTTTATAACGTCAAATTAGCTGATACGCTCCACCAAGCGATCGTGGTCGAACTACGAGATAGAGGGATGCCTAACACCTTCCCCTCAGTCAACAGAATTCCTTAGCCGGAATCTTTGTTCGCAAACTAGTTTTAAAGAGTCAAATTATTTTAAAAAAGAATTGTCCAAAATATAAACATAATCCTTTTTCGAAACAAATCTTCATTTTGTCACTTTAATAATTAAAACCCTTTCAAACCTTAAAAACTAAAATATAATCTTTTTGGTAAAAAAAGGGGTGTGACAGCTCTGGCGACTCTGCTGGAGAATCTTTTTCAGAATCCTAGCTATTTTTTGGAGTTGTATCGGCTTTGTTTGACATTATGGGTATACAGACATTATTTGTGTTATTTTTTGCTATTGTTTATCATTGTTGAGTGCCTGCGTGCTCTTTATTTACAGTCTTTCTTCTTATATGTTACCGCTTTATATCTGGCATCATGTTCATAGCCCGAGTCAATCTTTCTACAACAAGTCTGTAGTACACGTGTTGTACAGAACCTCTCGTTGAGTCACCCTTATCTTATGAGGGGGATCCGTCGGTGTTATGGAGTGGGTGGAAAGCTCTCGTAGCCACTATCGACCATACGCACCCCCGAACAGCCTTGTTAGTGAACCTCAGCGTAGGTCAGCCTTTAGGTCATGCTTATCTGCATCATATTGAGACCTAGCGGGACCCACTTGGTCCTTTGTAGGAGACTCACCTTTAAAGCATCCGTAAGTGCTAAATGTTGTATATCTGAGGGTAGCGTGGTCATTTGACTGATCGATTTGGAGAAAACATGTGTTAGAAGTAAAGTGTGTAGACAAAAAGTGTTGAAAAAAAGGAGAAAAAGAAAAGGTGAGTCAAAAAAAGGAGTGTTTTGTAAGTTTTTAGAATTCTTTA
>NW_025875143.1:0-1532 GCF_002878395.1 Capsicum annuum
AAAATTAGAAGATAAATTGACAGCTATGGTGAGAATAAAAAAAGAAATTGAAGAAATAGATAGAAAAAAGGAAATAGAAAAAATAAAACAACAAACTATAGAAGAAATACGAAAAATAGAAGAAACTAAAAATAGTAGGATTGCTGAATTAGAAAAAGAACTACAAATGCTAAAAGATTTGTATGAAAAAAGACAGAAAGAAAAAGAAGAAAAAGATAAAGAACAAAAATTATTAAATGAGATAAATCAATTTAAAAAAAAATAGAAATAAATACAATAGATAGTGAAGAAACAGATAATTATGATTCAGAAGATTGTGAAACATATACAGAAATCCGAACAAACACAAAAAATTTAGAAATCAATGAAAAACAAGAAGTAATTAATGAAGAAAACTTTGTGTATATTTTCTTAACTTCTCTAAATATTTTTATTTTTATTTTTATTTTGAGTTTATTTATGTTAGTTTTATCGATATTCATATTTTGGGGGTGATTATATGGTAATTGATTAAATGCTTTACTATTGTAATCTTTATTTTTTTTCTCTTAGTTGTTGTAATACTTCTATATTATTTTGAAGGTATTCTAAATATTCTATATCTTTTGTTTCAAAATATCCAATTAGATTGTCTTTCATAAGTTTTTCTAATAATATTATTTCTTTCATATTTTCTGTCCAATATTTTAAATATTCATAGTCTATCATTTTATCCTGTAGTAATTGTAGATTTACAAATTTCTGTATAATAATTTATCCTAATTGTACTGTAATGTATATCTAATTCTAGATTTTCAATGCTATTTATTATCTTGTGTTGTTCTCCTCATAGCGAGTTTTTTAAATTATATAAACTATCACATGTACTTTTTCCTAAATTTTCTAGGGTCTCTTGTATCAATATTAATTTTTCTTTTAGATTCCCCATTATTTTTCTAATTCAATTCTATAATTAATTTATTCATTTAGATTATCTTGATTTTCTCTTGTTTTTCTAATATATTCTAATATCTCTTAATCTGAATAATATCCATCTCGGTAATTATCCAGGTATAACTGTTCTATCCAATTTATAGTTTCAATGTCATAGTCTAATACTTTTTCTAATATTATTCTCTTAATATCTATAATTTCTATATCTCTAAGTATATATAATATTAATATTTTAAGATTATCTATCATTTAAAATTGTTTAAATACTTTATTATAATATTTTTTAGTTGTTTGTTTTAATCTCATTAATTCTTTTATATTTTCACTAAGAAATTATATATATTTTATATCTATTTTCCAAGATTCTAAATATACATAATTTATCATAGTTAGTGTGTGGGTTTGGTATGTAAGAATTTATAAGAGTAGTTCGGTAGGTGTGGTATATAAAATTAATTCTAGTAATAAAATATCTATCAAATATTTTTTCCGATATGATTTTTCTTATATCTACTATTTCTATATCCTTAAGTACATATAAAATGAGTATTTTAAATTTATCTACCATTTCGTCAGATAAATAATAATCCATTTCTCAT
>NW_025875144.1:0-2805 GCF_002878395.1 Capsicum annuum
TAGATATAGTTTATCCGACTATTAATGTAGAATACATTTTTAAAAAAAAAAAAAGATAAATTAAGGTTGCTCACTAGAATTTAAAAAAATGTTCAAAATAACTCAAAAATAGTTAGATATGCTCCAATCAAACACAGGCATAGTTCCCTTGAAATTGCCACAAAATTTCTTCAACAGCTAAATGGGACGAGAGATGTTGGAAATTTTCAGTATGTTCATTGAATCTTTTATTTTTCTTCCTCTGTCATGATTTTTTCATTATACTAATGTATTTGTCCGCGTTTTGCGTAATTATAAGATAGTTTATCATAACATATTTTAATATGATTTTTGAATATTATGGACAATCATTAATAAGGGGTCTGCATACACTTCTAGACTTATCGTTCTTTAACAAAAATCATTTTGATATTTGCAGTTATAAATTTACTATAGACTTTTTTTAAAACATAAAATAAAATTACAATGACACTATTTATATCTTCTTAGATAATTTTTGCAGCTCTATCTCTATTTTATGAAAGATTATATTTTTATTGTTGATACTCTTAACTCTTTGATTCTTAATTATACAAAATTTGATAAAATATTAATATTTTTTCGTAAAAATATTTAGAAATTTGCACTTTTATATCTTTCTCCTATTTTACCATATCACAAAGATAAAAATAAATAAAAAAAAACTGAAAAAACAAATAAAGGCTATTTTAAATAAATTATAGTAGAATATAGTATATGGAATAAATTATATTTTTCATTAATACTCATAACTATTGTATTTACCAATTTAGGAAGGAGACGACGAATGGACTTTGAGGAAAATAGAGAGATTTCAGGATAGTAATTATAATCATAGAAATTAATAAGAAAGATAGAAATATGGTAACTTTAAATTTATGCAATTTTAGGATTGAAAATAAGGAAAATTCAAGTAAAATCTAAAATAAAAGATAAATTGATTCCCTTTTTTTTAAGCCACCTAATGGAGTAATATCCTTTTAAATCACGGGGATGGTAGAAGTTGTATCAAAATTTAATTAATATTTTTATAAATAAATATTGAGTATTTATTTTTAATAAGTAATCTTATATGTCTCCTTTGAATTAAGTTTTCTTGTCCAAGAATATATTTAATTGTTAATAAAAAATTTAATAAAAAACTAAAAATTTGATAAAAAGGATAAATTCTAATATTGGTCATAAAAAATGTGTCACCTCACCTCTTCTATTCCTAATTTTTAAAAAAAAAAAATTCTTATAGTCGATATAAAAAATAAGGGATACTTAAAATATAGAAAGTAAGGGAAAAGTAAACTAAAAGGAAACTAAAATTGGCAGAGTACATTTTTCGTTCTTCTTTTTATTACCTTTTATATTCCTTAGATCATTATTAAGCGTCCAAATAAAGTACTTTCAAAATATCTAAAAATAGCATTCTTGTAAATTTTTGAATGTTTCTTTCCAAGTAAATAGCACTTGTATCCTTTTTATGTTCTCTTTACTTTTTCATTTATTTATTTGTAAGAAGCAAAATAACTTTTGAGGACATCATTGAAAAATGTTACTTGGGTACTTGTTCCTTTTCAAAGAGTTTTTAAAATTTTTATTCTTTTCATATTTTTTTTCCTAATATCTCCCTACAAACTCTCTAAAAAAAGAAACACAAAATTCATAGTATAAAACAATGAATAATAGAACTAATGGATCTTTACTTTCTTTATAAAAATTATAAGGAAGTGATATTATATATTTGCATATGTATAATATCAAAAAAAAATATAAACATTTGAAAGTGAAGTAAGATTGTTTTTATTTTAAATTTTAACAGAAAGAAATTACAAAGAAATTTTAATCAAAAATAAATTAAATAATTATTAGATCAACCAAATTCAGAAACATATACAAATATTAAGTAAATATAATTTAAAATCGTTACTATATTTTTTGTTTTCAACTGAGCTAACAAATTAATAATAAAATATTTCGCACAAATATTCTTTTATATAATTAAATCATTAAAATTTCAAATTCTTTCAAAAGTATGCTTTTTTATATATCTTTAAATAAAATATGTAAACTTAAAAAAAAAGTATCTTTTTCATGTTGCCTGGAATAATAAAATATTGTAATGACATGAATTTGGATGCTTTTTATCTTTCATGTGTTTTGATAATTTTTTCCCTCCCCGTTATTGTGTCATATGTTTTATTAGTTTCTAAAATGGTCGGCACGATTTCCAAGGCCTTCGAGAGGGTTTTTAGTGAGTTTAAGGTCATTTTGAGACTTTAAGAGCTAATAGCTTACTTTGATCAACATATCAAGATCTGACTGCCGGATAGCAAAATGGACTGCGCCCACAAATCCAGAATATCAAATTTGGATTAGTAGTGTAGTTGGTTTGATGTTGTGACTTTTAGATCTCATTTTAATCCTTAGTTCAAAAAAAATACAAAATCAGGTCTTGTGGGGTCAATTTTGTGATAATGACTTTTTTCGTAAATATGATCATTTCATCAGATTCAGAGCGTGTTTTGTGATCAATTTTCACTATTGGATCATGTTCATAGGGTTTCAAATGAGTTTCGAAGGTGAAAAATAAGCTTAAGAAATTTCTGATGCTGGTCTAGCCGTTAAAGCAGTTGGTTGGCCGATTTAGCAGTTGTTCTAGTGAATCTATTATACCTATTAAATCCGCACACCCCCCTACAAATGGTATCAGAGCACAGCAATTTAAAACGTACGGAAGAGATATATATTAGAGTTAGAGTCATATATATATTAGAGTTAGAGTCAAAATTAGATTTA
>NW_025875145.1:0-1819 GCF_002878395.1 Capsicum annuum
AATCTAATTTTATCATAATTAGGTGGTATGTGTTTCATTCTTCTAGATTTTAAATGGATTATTAATTTTGCTTCAATACTAGATATTAATGTAATTAGGTAGGCTAATCTTTGTGGGTTTTCTTTTGTTTTATTTAGACTTGTATAGTAATTTGGCGAAAAAAAAGATTGGATTTGTGTTGGTTTCTTTTCTATGAAGGGCTAAAAAAAGACGAGAAAGAAGAAATCTAATTAATGAGCATATCATTTTTATTATTAAAATCACGTGAAGCCATTAGAAGAACTTAGAGAAAAAACTAGTATAAATTAATTTATTATTTTCTTTTACGGGAAAAGACGGAAATAGCCACTCGGCTGAAAAAATGAACACCAAATGACCAAGGAATTTTGAAACCTCATTTCTAGCCATTTGGCCATTGGCTAAGACATTTTCTTCTTCTTCTTCTTTTATTTTGCGGCTACAAATTTTTTTTTTTTTTTAAATCGTTATTTTTTTTACGGAGGCAGCTGCTTCATTCTTTTCTTGATTATAAAATTTCATAGTTTTTTTCTTTTTAACAATTAAATATAAATTGATAATATTCTAATTGCTACTTTTTCTTATTAATTAGATACAAAACGATGTATATTTATTTGTTATATAAAAATTCATTCCTTTACCTTTTCCGATACTCCAATTTATCTTTCTTACTTCACAAATTTTATATAAAATCTCCAAAAATCTGCATTCAATTAGCCTCCTATAATTTTTTTTTAATTGTAAATTTGCTCAAAATTTATACAAAATAATGGCTTCAGCTTTAATTTTAGTTCCAGTAATGATAAAATACGGAGTTGTATGAATGCTCTATATGCACAAAAAAACATGCTCAAATTTCTCTCTATCCATTTGAAAAGGTGTATGAATGTCCTATATGTACTGTATTAATTTGGTATAGCTATTGTATATACTTGCACAAATTTTCTTCGTAAAAAGTGTATTTATGTGGTATATATATTGTATCAACGTTGTATTAAAGTTTATCAATCTAGTATAAAAGTGTATCAACGCGATATAAAAGTGTATCAATTTAATATAAAACTGTATCAATATGATATAAAAATGTATCTAAAAAAGAAAAATAAATTGGGTTGACTGGCTCCAATTGTCCACATTTTAAAATTGTGGGTCATTTCTTTTCAAACTAGTCAGCCCATGTCCTTTTTCCTTTTCTTTTATCCAGAGGTGATAAGAGATAAGAAAAATAGTCTACTTAGTGTAACTTTATGGGTTATTTGGCTATCTGTACATATGGCTATATATTGAAAATAAAAAGGTCTTCGATCCCCGCCTCTGACGAATGGAGCAAACTCTGTGGTCAGTTTCCTACCGCAAAATGCGATGATCGAGGAACGAAAGATTAGTCTCACGACTGCCGGCTGTGGGGATACTTTGGGAAACCAAAAAAAAATAAAAAGGTCGAAGGATCATTTTCTGTCCAATGACCAAACTTGGGCCAATTGTATTGAAATTGGTCATACAATGTCTTTTTTCCATATTTTTATTCTTCAAGTTTGGTTTAACATTGGTATCTTGAATTGTTATACATGTATATCACCATATATAAACTGAATATTCTTGCAACTCTAATTAAATTACTCGGTTTGTCTGCATTAATTTAGGACCCATTTAACCATGAGTAGTATTCACTTTATTCTGGAATATATATTCACTTTTTGCTGGAATGTGTTTGGCCATACCACCTAATTATGATAAAATTAGATTTAGATATCCACCAAGATATTATAAATAAGGTTTAAATGAATAAAGTGCAGAAATA
>NW_025875146.1:0-1087 GCF_002878395.1 Capsicum annuum
AAAACACCTCTAGATATCATCTTGAAACTTAAACAACAATCATCAACATGTACATGCTCATGTCACCACAAAAAGTTCACAAAATAGTGTTTAAAAAATGGTTCTTGAGCTCTATGAACGGATTGGATCCATAGATTAACACTACGCATACCTTAGAATGAAGATTCTTGATGATTGATGAAGGAATTTCCTTGAAATTGGATCCTCAAGCTTGATTGTGCAACCCTAGTTGTTTTCCTCCTATTGTGCTCTTGGATAATGAACTTTGAGATGTTAATATGATTGTAGTGTTTTTAGAAGCTATAAATTTGTAAGGTTAAGTTTAGGGACGTGTAAGGAGTGTTAAAAGACTTAATTATCCTCAAAATAACTCAAAAACTAAGTGTTTTTGTGGCTGAAATCATAAGTGTGTGTCGCACACCTCAACGCACATGCTAAGATGTGCGCCGCACATCCTATCGCACAAGCTGAGGTGTGCATCGCACATTCTATCGCACAACTAAGGTTGTGTGCCGCACATGCCCTCTCACACTTGGTCCATTAGCCATGTACGATTTGTTAGGTGTCACACTTCTCTTTGCAAGGCCATAACTTCATGCTCGGATGTTGAATTTTGGTAAAATTTGTATCGTTGGAAAGCTAATTTGATTCTCTACAATTTGGTGGGTCTTAATCTGCCAAAAATATTATATATCAATCAAGTTATCCTCATTCAAAGGCTACTCTTGCGTAATCATACACTAAAACTTGATGGATTCAAAAGCTATTAACTTATATTACTCTAAGTGACTCATATGAGCATGCTTAACACATAATAAACTATCTTATCGCTAGGATACTTATTGTAAGTCATGCACTAAAATGTGAATCAAAAGATAGGAGGTTTCATACGTAGGAAAACTGGTTCACTTCCTAGCTTAGAAACATATGGGGTATTACAATATCTCCCTCTTGGGAACATTCATCCTCGAATGAGAATTTACTGAGAGGGGATGAAAGATAAGTGGAAAATAAATTGGACATGAATGACTGAAACATGATCTCATGGATGACATGTTTGATAAACTGACTACATCATACTGGCCTT
>NW_025875147.1:0-1127 GCF_002878395.1 Capsicum annuum
TGATAATATTTAAAGTTGGATGAGTTTATAAAATAGAACATCGTGTTTTTTTTGTAATAAACTATAAAAGTGAATGACTTCGATATAACAAAAAATAGAAAAGTAGCTTTTCTACAATAAACACCAAACTAAATGATCACTAATGAAATTTACTCTGTAATTGTAGCATTAATAGTTAGCATTTATAGTTTAAAAATAGCAGCAAGGTACACTAAAGCTTTCGTTTTGTTCAAGGTCCGAGGAAATAGTTCAACACTGTTACTTCAGGGCTCCCATTCGTGCAATATTAATACTTCAAGGCTCCCATTCCTTTATGTTCAATATTAATATTACTTCAAGCCTTAATCCAACAATGTTGGCAGGCACTTGAGCCCAATTAGTCACTACTCCGAGCCAAAAATTCTTATAAAAATACGATAGGAATAACAATGTTCGTAGCTTGAAAAAAGAAATCAGAAAATAATTAATATTATTTAGAGGGTACCTAATCTTGGAGAGATCAAACTTTCTGCGTAAACAAAACCATCCATTATGGTTTTTGGATGCATAATATCATTACTATGTTGAGGCCACGTTAGATTGCTTGATCCATTGGCAGTCTTGTATACAAATTCATAATCTGCTTTCATATCATAACAACAACTAAGTAGCACTTCATCATTTGAAAATCTATATATTGGTGTGATATGACCTTTCATATGATTTGGTATACTGAACCATTTCATCCAAGATTCTTTCATGCCATAATCTTTCATTATCCATAAATTAAAATTTATTCCATCGTCATGATGATAACAAAGTCTTTCTCCCACTGCTGATACACCTGTTTCTTCACTTGTATTGGAATACGGTCTCACTGGCAATGAGATCTTCCCATACGTCTCATTTGAAATATTAAACGTCACCAAACAACACGGGTATACATAGTCACTCTCCCTCTACAAATGCCAAACATAACTCACTTATACGTGCTAGAATGCCGCATCTCCCCCCTGCGCATTCACTAGTTTTCTTTCATGAAGCACTTTTAATTGCGAGAATTTCATCAGGTAATCCATTATCACATACTTCATCAAACGCATCAATCCTAATTATTTTATAGTCATCACTGGTAGAGTCGTACCCCA
>NW_025875148.1:0-1023 GCF_002878395.1 Capsicum annuum
AAATATACAAGTAACATCTATGATAATTAACATGCCAACTAATCGATATATTACTTCCTTCATCCAATAATTTTTGTTCATTATTAATTGATATACATATTAAGAAATAATATTTACTCTGTGTAATTATACTTGTCCATTATATTAAAAATAGTTGTTCAACAATACTTATTTAGTTGGAAAATCAATTGATAATCTATCATTTCTACCCATTTCATCCTTGGTATTAAATATTATTCATCACTCAATCAATTTCTCAAGACATTAATTTATTATTATATTCAAGAGGTGGTATAGTAAAATATCAATATTATTTAGGAAAAAGGACACTCTATAATACTTTTTAAAATAAATAGCCTAAGTTTGAAAACTTTTCAAAAAGTGGCCAGTCGGATATACTATTTTCGCGTTATGGTCATTTCCTAATCTGGGTCATTTTGGCCTACGTAGTCCATAAACAATACTGATACAGTCTATATACAATACTGATACAGTATTCAACTTGGGCAATTCAACCCTTTTAAAAATATTTCAAATTTTTTTTGCTATAAATTTTTTAACTGATCAAATATTCTACTTTTTTTATTGTTTAGAAATAATAATGAAATTTTATAAAAATAATATAATTGTTAAATAGAATATATATCTATATAAGATATATGTATATAAATTATATAATTCTATCAAATATGTATATGTATAAAATATATATAAAAAATATATAGAAAGTGTATGAAAGTCGTATAATTATTGTATAAAACGTGTAAAAAAAAATATAGTTATTGTATAAATTGTGTATCAAAACTATATAATTTTCGTATAGAATATTTATATGTATAAGATTTGTATAGAAACTGTATAGAAGGTGTATAGAAACGATATAGAACAAAGGCAGTAAATTGAAATGGCTAAAAAGTAAAATTTAAATTTCATGGCCATTTTCATGAAAATAGTTTAATTTGACGTGTCGTTGCTGTCCTTTCCCCTATTATTTATTGTTTCTTAACATGATTGTCAAGTCAA
>NW_025875149.1:0-2802 GCF_002878395.1 Capsicum annuum
GTCCACAAGCGCCATGTCCTTTCTCAAAATTTTGGAAGGTTCACAATCTGTTCAAATATATAATCCTTATAAGAGTACAAATCTAATAGAACCAATTTTATAATTTCTTATTCTAAATATTCTAGATATAAAATCTAAGTTTATATAAAAAAAAAATAATGAGAGTTAATGATTTCTTATGAAATCTCGAATCTATAGCAAACAGAAAAAGACAAAAGCTATGATACTTTAGTTATAACCTTTTAGAGACAACATTATTGTCTCATGATTATGATATCATTACTTATGTCTCCTAATTATAAAAGAATAGTGGAATTATATTTTAACAAATTTGTTCTCTGAAATTCTCACTGTCTCATTTTCTATATAGAATAGTATTACAATAGTTCCATAATATACATAGTCGCCTAATAGTAAACCAACCTCTCCATTCATAGACCATCATCAACTAATATTCCTACCTAATACTACTGTCCCAGAATTAAATAACACCCTTAATCTCACTCCACATAAGCATCGTGATATATGACACGACTTGGCTATTAATTACTCCTAAACCCATTAATTTACAAATAAACCAAGTTTGTAGATTTAACTCAATTCAATTTATTGTTATGGGTATTAGAAGTAGGTAGATGGGGCAAATCGATAATTAACTCACACAAAAAGTTTTACCTGAAGCTTAACGGAGAAACCCTCTTGACGTTGGAGATGAGAAAAGTAGCAATGCTAAGTAAATAAATTGCAACTTTGGCCCATCAAATCACTAATTAAATTAATTATCTAAAATTCCTAACTAAAGACTTTATTCACCCGAAACTCCTCAATAATCGATACTATCCATCTCCGTAAGTCATAAATTACGCATACAAATTATGGAGAGCGCTAAAATAGAGAGGATGGGAAAATTTCACAAACGACCGGGAGGGTTGTTACACCAACTCCCTTCTACCTAATTCTTTTGGATTATCCAATCTATAATAACAATCATCTATAGAGTTGTTGAATACAAATTTTCATTGTCTCAATTTTTGTATGGTTATTTAGTTATTTTTCTCCTTTCTTGATTTTCTTCTTCATCTTTTTTATGTGTTAATAATCAAAAGAGATGACATGAAAAAAATGTGTTTTCAATATTCTTCAAAGGTTCATCAAAGAGATGTTCACATTAGTTTTTTACGAGTTCATCAAGATGAAGAAGGAAGTTCAATTGTCTTGGAAGATTCTTTAAGAAAATGGTCATAGTAATTTGGTGTAACATAGAAGTTTGAATGATTTACAAATATTTTGAAGATTTATTAGTGTATTATTTTAATTTCAATTAATATTATTTTCTTTCTTTATTTGGAACAAGGATGTTTGATCACAGATATAACTTGCTTTTATTTAGAAAATATTAAATTATGAAACTCTCCTAACCAACATATTAGAAAGCTCAATTAGCAAATTTTACTCAATTAACTTTGATCTTCTTCTTATTATTACTAGTACATGTTTCTATTTTGTGTATATTTTTTTGTCAGTTTCTAATTAATTTAACTATGTTAATTAAATATATATTCTTTTACAATTATCTTAATATTATAACACATGATTTTTTGGTAATAGTAATTTTCTAATGTTCTGTCACTATTGGAAGATATATTATCAATGGTATGTTTCTCATAGCAATTGGCTATTAATGCCCCTAAAAATATATGACATTACTACATTAGAAATTAGTCAAAGAATAAATGAACGAATAATCTTTTTCGTCTTTTATAATTTTTATGATACATTTTAATTGAGCATATCCCAAATCTCACTTTGTGGGGATACATCAAATATGTTGTATTTGTTATTTTAATTAAGCACATAATTTTGATATTTTTTAATGTGAATGAATAACACATGACAATGTACAGTAGTAATGTAATCATACGAGAATATTTTTCATATGATTGATTGCAAAAATTATTAAGCATATATAATCTATCAGTTATCTCCTTATAAATTTATTTTTACTCAGATAATTTATCTCCTTTATTTTTCTTTATGGTTATTTAATTTTCAGAATGAAAAGGTGCTATAAACAATATATAACAAATTAAAGAAAGAAAATAATATATATATATATATATATATTCATGTATCTGAATAAAAAAAAAAAGATAATGCGTCACATCTCTTTGTTTAAAAAAACACAATTATTCTTATTCTCTCTTTTAAAAAAAAATCATTTATGTGCCATGTTAGAAAAGTTCAAAATTCACTCTAACTCTGTTAATCGCATTAAATACATTATGTGAAAATTAAAAAAAAAAAAAATTCTTTAACTTCTCTTAATTCTTATTAAAAATAAATGAATTCCCTCATTCAGTTCTCTTAATAACATATCTATGTAGTATGATCGAATATATAAACTATTTTTCTTGTTTACATTGTAAATGAAATGTGAATAAGGATAAGAAAGAACCATGTTATAATTTACTATAATAAATGTCTATATGCGATAAATATGTATTTTACTTAAGATTATTTAAAGCAAAAAATGTTTACTCTTAATTTTTCTATTAAAGGAGGAGTTATCTTTTGAAGAGTTATTATTATATATTGTTTTTAGTAATGATTATAATAATAATTAATTTGTAACAATAATCGTATTAATGTTGTTAACTCTTTCACTGCTCTATATCTGTTAGGGACAATTATTGATCTAATTCTTGGTACCGTTTCTACAACTTGACCCTTTATATACTCCTGAAAATTTACTATTTTGTTTCTCTGTAATAATCTCTATAGAATAGAGTAGAAAAGGATCAC
>NW_025875150.1:0-1157 GCF_002878395.1 Capsicum annuum
TTTATATATGTGTGTATATGGTATATACATGGTATAAACTTCATATTATAAACTTCATATATAACATACTTTGTATATTTATATTATAAATATGCTTAGTATGTTTCTTAATACTTTGTATATTTATATATGTGTGTATATGGTATATACATGGTATAAACTTTATATATAACATACTTTGTATATTTCTATTATAAATATAATACTTTATATAATTATGGGTATAAATAAAATATTTTATATATTTATGGATATAAATATAAATTAACAGTAAAATAATATCTTAAATAAGGGATAAAAATAATGATGAGAGAGAAAAAGAGATATATATTAATTAGGATAGCAATAAATTTGAAATTATAATTATCTTATTCTTTAAAACTGCTATATACGTAATATTGAAAAAGTAATGTTATAAGGAGAGTTTTATGTAAAAATTTAAAAGATTGGGGTTATATGTAATAATAATAAAAGTTGAAATTAAAGTTGAAAAATTGTGAAAACAACAAAAACCTGTTTTCCATTTTCAGAAAAAATTTTCAGAATTATTTTTCAAAATTTTATGGCCAAACACCACAATTTCCAACTTCGAAAAAATTTTCTGGAAAAAAGGAAAAAATTTTCACGGCCAAACGGGCCCTAAGTGTCTTATTTCATGTGGTTCAACATTAATATACGTACATAAATATAGATTTTCTACCTTATATATAAAATGTAATTTTTTTACCGAGGGGGTTCGGATGAACCCCATAGAAACCACGTAGGTCCGCCCCTGCGTTAATTTAATAACGTTTTGGTAACGTTAATTTAATACTAACATTTTAATAACGTTAATTTGATAACGTTAATTTAATATACTACTACTATCTTTAATAACGTTAACTTAATAACGTTTTATTAAAACTATAATTTTTTTTATTATTAGTATAGTTTCATCTTTAATTTAATATTTAAATAAATTATATTTAGATATATTATATAACATAAATTCGCCCTTTGCTTTATAATATATATACATACCCACGCGATTTTTTCGTATGAAGCTGACCCACTTAATTAATAAATCTTCAATATTGTTCTTTTTCCACAATGACAAGATAAATAAGATCTCATTTTCATCTTTGAGCCGAAAATAATGAAAAAATAATAGTGAAAAG
>NW_025875151.1:0-1123 GCF_002878395.1 Capsicum annuum
ACAGACCCAAAATAAATAAAATAAATGTATCAAAAGCTAATTATGTATCTTTATAAAGAAAAAAATTAATCTTCATTAGATATATCGAGAGCTAACTATATATGTCGACAGATTCAAATCATGATCCAACTGGGCTTGTCATCTGTTATCTTCAATGTCAAATTTGACATGCTCAATTTAATGCACCAAATGGACATGCAAATATTAGGGGCTTTGCATTATTCAATTAAATCGAAAAATCAAATCAAAATGATTTTTTGGATTTTTTTTTTTTGGTATGGTTTCGAATTTTAAAAAGTATAAAATTGAAATATGGTAAAGAATTGACTAGCATTAAATAAATAGCTATATTTATTTTGACTATGATTATAATAGACGTGCAAGTATTTTTCTTGTTGACTTGTTGCATTTTGCTTTTATAGGAGATTAAAAACCAAAAACTGATAAATCGAACCAATAATACATAAAATCGAACCGATCGATGCACACCCCTAAATTCTAGAACGGAGCTAGCATATATCCTGAGGGTTCATTCGAACCGCTTCGATGAAAAATTACACTATTTATACACGGTTAAAATTGTTTTTTTATGTATATATAGTAGATATCGAACCACCTTCGACTAGTTCGTGTGTGCACTTTCAAACCCCCTTAATGAAAATGCAAGGTAAGACTGCCTTACAATAGACCCTTGTGGTCCGACTCTTTCTCGAAGATATTAGTTTATAAAATAAAATTGAAAAAATCAAATAGAAAAGACAAAAACCAAACCGAAAAACCGGATTTATTTTGATTCGAATTGGAGGATATTTTCTTAAAAAAATAACAAAACATTGAAAATAATATATCACGTGTAATTTTACAAGTGAAATCTAGAATGACAGAATATACGCAGACGTTACTACCTTGTAGATACAAAGAAGTCGTAGATTTGGATATGATGACCAAAACCAGAAAATCGGAAAACGGAAATCAAAGAATACACATTCAAATCGAACAAATCGAATTCACACCCCGAGAAAATACTAATGATGTATTTATTTTGCAAACGAGTGTTACATTCGTCCCTTAAAAGTGTACGCAGTCCATACCACTACCTCCGATTAAGTAGAGAAACTGTTTT
>NW_025875152.1:0-1869 GCF_002878395.1 Capsicum annuum
ATAGACGAACAATCCTAATACTAAGAGCGACTCCCTTCCTACAATCTAGTTTGACCCTGTTCGTGCTGCTCAAACCTAGCTCTCTTATTCCCTCTCATTCTATCTCTCTCCTTAATTTTGTCTACCTCAATCTGTTGGGCATGATTCATTAGCCTAGAAAGATTCATCTCACTATTCAGCATAGCACACCTACACTCCTTAACCACATAACTAGATACTCCAGTCACAAACTTACTCATACTAGCCCGATTATCAGCCACTAAGTCAGGAGCATACTTGGCAAACTGATTGAACTTTAGATAGTACTCTGTAACAGTTATAGATCCCTGTCGTAGGTTCATAAACTCTTCCACCTTTGCCTCTCTTATCTCCAAAGGGAAAAACTTATCCAAGAATGCATCATAGAACTCTTGCCAAGTCGTAGGGACAGCTACCTTACCTCTACCTTTCCTCCAAGCAACAACCCAGTCATAAGCAAGGTCTTTCAACCTATGCGCAGCCAACTCCACACTATGTTCCTCAGATACATGCATCACCTGAGTAATCTTTCGCACCTCCTCTAAAAACAACCATCGATCCTCATCAGACTTAGACCCATAGAATTATGACGGATTCATCCTCATGAAGTCACAGATCCTGGCAGCAGCTGAATCACCTCCCTGCTGTTGTGAATCTGGGGTCGGGTTGGCCTAAAGATTTGCAGTAACAGCTTGGGCCAGCGCCTGAAAGTCTGCTCAAAATTCAGCATGAGACACATTTTCATTCAATGGTTCAGCAGGTTGAGGTTGTTGACCATTATTATTTTTTCTCGCTCGACGTGAAGGCATATTTCTAAAATAGGAGAGCACGAATCAATAGCAGAGAGAGACACTTTAAGCATGATAGACTTCTGAAAAAAAGAATCACACTTTTTTTCCTAAAATATCTTATAGCCTCTTGCTCATAGATGTGGCGCGCTACACACCGATGATCAAGACTCTACTTAACGCGGCTTGTTAGACTCCCTAGGATACCTTAAAACCTTAGGCTCTGATACCAAGTTTGTAACTCCCCAAAAATTGGTCCCGGAGCATCACACGATGCTTGAGGCTATGAGTAGCCCCAAGCTAACCCTTTGAGCCATTTTCATTCAGTACAACACAAATCAATGAGGTTTCCATAAATAACCCTCAAATATCAACAGAGTAATCATCAACCAAGAATAAAATAATTTCATAAAGATAATTGGATTATTACATCCCTTCTCAGTGATGTATTTGTAATATCCATATTAGGTAAATAGTTAAAATTTGAAATACCATAGTCATATGATTAACCCTACGAATCAACAACTAAGATAATCTATTTAACAATGAATTTCAATAACAGAATATGATTGTCCGTAAGCCTTAACCCTGGGTCTCTATCCTTTGATTGTCCAAAGTCAGTTACTTTTTCGCATTAGTTTACTTTTTACAATTCAAAAACTTTCTCAATTACTTTATCTTAATAGTTTAACTAGAATTGGATAGTTATTTAAGATAATTCCCTGTGGAATATTCGGCTTTCTTGAAGGCCACTTTATTCCTTGGTAGATCACATACACTTTCATGTGAATTTGGATGCTATCAGTAGCTCACCGCAATTAGGCCGTGTCACAGTGAGTATCGCGATGAGGAGTCCACCGTATCACGGTGGAGGCCAATTTACCATTAGTCAAAATCTAGTGAGTCACCGTGATTGCACCGCATCATGGTGGGTATCGCAATGACCCACTCACCACATCGCGGTGACACCAAAATAAGTAATGGTCTATTTCCAGTAAGCCACTACAATTCCACAATGTCGCAGTGGGTATCGCGATGGCTCATTTGGTGCATAGTGGTGAGG
>NW_025875153.1:0-1452 GCF_002878395.1 Capsicum annuum
ATATAATTGCATTTTGCAACTATTTTAAAACACCATCTTGCTTGAATGCATGCTTCATAATCTCTTCTTCCATGGTCTTTAATCAAACCTTAGTTTGATCAACATCCATCTTAATTTGTCATTTATTTGCTCTTATGCCACTACTACACCTGTTGATAATAATAAAGTATTTTAATACAAAAAAAAAATAAGAATCATTACATGCAAGTGTGTGTATACATAAAATTCAAGGAGAAAAATACATCTTAGATAATTTTTTACTAAAATTAACAAATAAAAAAAAGAAAGAAATATAAAGCAACCAAATAAGTCAAAAAAATATGTAAACCTCTTATAATCTGTAAATATAAAACTCAAATTTCATATCAATTCTAATACCCCACACAAGCAGAAAATTACCATTACATTTTTTTTTTTTAAAAAAAAACTACACAATCCAATGCAATATTCATATAGTAAAAGCTTATCTCATTTACTTGGAGAATTTCATGTTTAAAACCTACAAAAAAAAATTAAAGTAGTTAGGCAAATATCACACACAAAAAAAATCAAATTAAATTAAATAGATGGAAATATGAAAGAGTGAGTGACGGGAGGGGTGTGGGGAACAAGGAAGGAATGGAAAAGGAGAAAGAGAGATTAGGGTTGTTAAATAAAAAGGGAGATTAGGTTAATTTATTTAATTTTTAAATTTTGGAAGGGAATTTTTAATTTTTGATAATTTTTAATTTTGGGGGGAAATTGGGGAAAAGGTGGCGGTGGTGGGAGGTTAGTTTTGAAAAAGTTTAAATTGTTCAATGGGTCTTTGTGTTTTTTTTTTTAAATATTTTATTATTATTATTATTATTATTATTTTCTATGTACAAATGCTATTAGTACTATTTAGTTAACAAATATAAATAAAAAAAATTATCTAATGAAAATAGTAATAAAATACATAGTAAAATTATGTATACATTACATTAAGTTAATGGGAAAAGTCAAGTATTTATATGAAATAAATAATTTTAAAAAATATATTTCTTTTCAACTTTTTTGGTCCTTTATAATATTTTTATTAATTTGTTATATACTTCATATTTTTAAAAAAAATCTTAATTTATAGCGTATAGTTAATTTTATGATTATTATTAAGTTTGGATTATTATTTTTAATTTGAATGAAAATTTTTAAAAACTATCCGAATTTAAAATGACATATATAGATTAAAATTTTAAATAAAAATGGTTAATATTAGTAAATCTATATAATCTATCTATACATAATAGGAGAAATAAAATAATATTGTAATGACAAATGTCAATTATTATATAAATTAATTTTGAATATTCTATTAAGGTACAAATTTCAAAAAATTAAATGTCAATTCAGTTTTCTTAATATCTATAATGTGAATTTTAAAAAGTTTCCTAATTTCTATTGGTGAAATTATACTTTCGCTATATTCAATTA
>NW_025875154.1:0-2318 GCF_002878395.1 Capsicum annuum
AAAAAAACATGAAAACAAATTACATACCACAATCAAGAATTCACAATAAACAATAAAGGTCAAATCTTTTAACATAAAACATGAAAACAAATACAAACCACAATCAAGAATTCACAATAAACCATCAAGATTGAATCTATGACAAAAAACATCAAAAAAAAAAATTCTATATACAAGAACTTTAAGATATCAAAATTTACCAAAAGATGAAGGCTCAGATGAAAAAAAAGAAATTGATGAAAAATCAAGATCTGCTAGAGAGGCATTAGGCCTCTCTATTATTGAAGTTGTTATCAATGGAGAGAGATGAAAGTAAAAGGAAAAAAAAGAGTGTGGTGTGAAGAAAACTGATTCACAATCTGAATTGGCTAAACTTTGTATATTATATATATTATGTATATTTAACATATAGTATATGATTTGAATATTGTATGTTGTAACTAACTAGTATACTATATATTTGTATAGTACTAATAAATAACATTATTATTATTTTATTATATTGTAAATGGCATAGCTTCTTTGGCTATCCTCTTGGTGAGAAATGTATGTGGAAGCTGGTAAAGAAGGTGGAAGATGGAGACATTTGATTTTATTTTACACTTTTTGGACAAATATATACTACAGTTAATAGACAAAAATACATCTCAATTATTAATTTGTCAATTTTCTTTTGGTATAATACATAAACGTGTCATTCAACTTGTGACATCTCTTAACATCTATGATCTTCAACTTTAAACGTGCACGAATAGACATTTAAATTTATATAAAGTTGAATAATTAGACGCATGTGTTTTACGTGGCATAATACACGCGGAATGTCAGATAAAACATGAATTCGCATGTAGAATATCACGTAAAATACATGTGTCTACTTGTTCAATTTTATACAAGTTTAAGTACATACTTATGTATATTCAAAGTTGAAGAACATAGACGTCAGCTAATGTTATTTAAAGGACATGTTTATATATTATTTCTTTTTCTTATTATAACTTCAAAAATATTTTTTTGAAAGAGAAATTTAGGTAGTTAATTTATAATAATTAAAAAGAGTGCACGTGATGTTCGATATCCACATTGAAATCCAGACTAATTCAAATTCTCGCCCGAAAGTCTCACTATGACGGACAAAACACTCCCAACTAAAAGCGATTAGACCATACACAGAGCTCGAATTCTAAAATTTTAATTAAAAATTGAGAAATATTTATCACTCTATGATAATTTTTGACGATGACATTAAATAAATTAATTATATTTAAAACTATTTATGGCTTTTTTGCCTTCCTACGGAGGAAAGGGATGAACCCAAACTCAAACATTGGATGGTGGCAACATGCCACATCCAATAATAATATAATAGTAATAATATAATTAAATAAAATTTGCTTTTTGGCCCACATAAAGAATAGAACAATTAATTAAGTGATTAAGACTTGATTAGTTTAATCAAAATAACAAAAAGATACTACTGATAGTTTAATACCTAAACATTATTAGGCAAACAAGAACAAAATTATTAATGAGAAAAGCTATGAACAATATGAATTCTCAGTGATTATGTTCGGAGTCAGTTTTAACGCACCTCAATTAACTCTATGAGATATCTATCGCCTATCATTAGCAACAAATTTACGTAACTCTGTACGTCAAGATTATATACATTCTTAAAAAAATTCAAAATGACAACTAATTAATAGTCACTTTCGAATAGTTCCAATATCAAAGTATAATAACTACTCTTTATTACTTTTGCAACTTTACATGACTACATCCATTTTAGGTTGTAATTAAAATTTTTTTTTGTTTTATGTTATTGTTCGATATTCGTATTAGAATCGGACTAAATCCTTATTCGTATATTGCAAGATCCATTTTTGAGGACGACGGAACTCAACATGATGCTCGGACTCGAGATATCTGATTAAGGGCGAAAGAATATCGATCATTCGATCACAGTCCAAATGGTTGTCTCAATCGGATACGAACCTCTTTGAGAATTGTAGTGGGATGGATATGATTCATCCATTCTTAATCAGATATTTCTAGTTCTTACGTGATGCAAATTTGAATTAATTGTTACCTAGCGGAAAACCAAAAGATATATTTTCTTCAGACGTTTGCATAGCTAGACAGCGACTCTGTCACGCCGAGGTTTATGAGTTCTAAATTCTAGAACAGAACAATAACTTGGTTCGAGATAGGTTGTTTATACATATTACATAAATTTCTTAATACAAATATCGAGTCTGAGACAAAGCTATTGAATTCAGATGAATCCCTACCTTTAGCAGCAAACCTTCACCCAATGT
>NW_025875155.1:0-1395 GCF_002878395.1 Capsicum annuum
GACCTTGAAAAGGTTCCAAAAGGACAATAAATAAGTAATGATGTCTTCTTTTTAGATCTAGTACCCTTTCAAAGGAGTTTGACCTTGTGCTGACCTAATATTCCAATAAAGTATGTGTTCCACCATCATTTACTTAGTGTTGGTATTGACGAGCTACTTCTTGTGTTTATTTGACCTATTTTTTCTGATTCTGCTTGTATTTCTTCCTTTCCGATCTTAATTCCTTTGTTTGCCTTGGTGAAAGATCCCTTTGAACTCTTCCTGCATTGATGTTTTCATTTATGTCATCTTCTTCTTCTTCATTCCTGATCTGCTCCAGTTCACCTGTATCCCCTTTTTAGACCATACTAATCAATTGTGTATAACTTACTTGTTGATCGAGAGGTTTTGCTTTTTGAGCTCTTTCACTGTTATTCTTATTTAGTGAGTTAACCTCTTCTCCATCCTTTGCTTTTGCTTCTTTATCCTTTGTCACACCCCTTTTTCGCTCTGAGGGATCGAGTCGAAGGGTTTTTCCAATTAAAGTGACGGTTTTGAATAGAGATTATTTTATTTACAGAATCGCCACTTAGAATTAAGTTTAGAATTAAGTTATGGTGTTCCAAGTCACCTTTTTAATCCCTAATCAAAAGAAATGACTCTTTGTTGGTCTGCGAAAACAGAAGATCGGGTAAGAAATTCTGTTGATCGAGGGGAAGGTGTGAGGCACCCCTCGAGTCCCGTGCTCATTTTTTATTATACCGAAACTCGTCTATTATTTTATATTAAACAAATCTATGAAAGCTAATTTTAGAAAATATTTGCCAAGGTGCATTATTGCATCCTTGAATTTTAAAGTTTCTCGGAAAGATGCGTATGCCGCATTTTTATTTGTGATGAATATTTTAAACACGCCTAAACTTGCCTAGCGTTAACAAGCATTCATCCGTCTCTTATAACTCGAGACAATTTTCTTATTGTTTCTTGTTTTCCCTCACTGTTTCTTGTTTTTACCTTGATCCGTTTCTTGTTTTTTCTTTTGTTCCTTGTTTCTAACTCTTCTTTTTGTTTTTCCTCTCACAGTTTTCTTGTTGATTTTTGTTGTCTCCTTTTTTTTTTTCTCTCCTTTTTCTTTCTTTCAATTTTTTTGTTTCAGTTTGTGTTCCAAATCTACGTATAAACTGGGAGTTAAGGGAGTTATATAGGAAGGGGGGTGTGCAGTTGTGGATAATGACAAGAATGCTCATTCGCTAAAACATCTAAAAAATAGAATGGTATTAATGCATATGGGTTTAATAGTTATAGGAATAAAAGGATTAACTAGAAAAAATTTAGGATCCAAAGTATTGATAACCATATATGATGATAGATGGTCAGACATTAAAAAATCCTATTATTGATTTTTTAATGTCTGAC
>NW_025875156.1:0-1614 GCF_002878395.1 Capsicum annuum
CATTAGCATTTCGACTTCGGATGTCTCACTAATATTTTCATCATCTAAAACAAAATCAACCGTGTCTACTTCATTCTCTTCTTTTATACCATAATTTTCCTACGCTTCTAAATAATTCATATCGTGAGCACCTACACCTATTTCATCCTCAAAAGGTTGACTAATTGGTACCAAAGACACACAAGTATATCTAGTACTTCAACTACCTCTACCGGAACGTCACTAATTTATTTTTTACTACCACTACCACTTTCGTGATAAAAATTTTTGACACTTTTATCGAGGTTTTTTAATTTATTCATATTATAAATTAAACTAATAAATATTAAAAATACACAAAAATAATAAAAATAAATATTCAGCAATTAATACACTAATTAAAAATTAAAAGTAAGAGATGGAACAACAATATTAAATTTTGAAAGTATCCGAAAGTTTTGACTTTAGAAAAATTTCACTTGATATTTGTAATTGCAAATTAAAATATAAAATTGAGCACTTTAGGAGATAAATGAAATATTTGAGAGAGAATAAGAGATTGAGAGACTGACAATCTGTGAAAAATGATTTTGAATTTAGGGTATTTATAGAAAAAATTTTGAATTAATTTTTTTTATTAATATTGGAAAAGGCTAATTGGCCGTTGGAGGTCCACAATGGCATTTTAGCCATTGGGCCTCAACGGTCCAATTTGGCAATTGTCCAATGGCTACCAAAATTTTATTTTTTTTAAAATTAGGCCGATCCGGTTCCGGTCACCGGTATGCCTAGTCCAATTTTGTAGCTGGGTTGATCCATTGGGCTGGCCATCCCAGACAGCCCAATCCAGCCCAGCCCAAGACCGGTGGCCCACCAGGCCGGGTTGTTTGAACGAGCCAGGCTAACCGGGCCAAAACGAGTCAACCCGGCCCAAATGACAGGTTTAACTTCATATATATATATGGCATAATACATAAATATGACCCTAAACTTGACACCAAATTATAACTTTGACCTTAAACTTTGATAGTGCACAAATAGGACCTTTAACTATTCAAAACCTGAACGAATATGACCTCCAATTTTGCAAACCCATGTGTGAGTTTCATTCGCGCCTACATGGAAAGGTAATCCAATCACATGATGCCACGTCGTTAAAAGGGCTGACTTGGAGGGAGGTCATATTTGTGCAGTTTTGAATATTTAAAGGTCATATTTGTGCAGTGTCAAAGTTTTTCTTTTTGTGTTAAAATGGGGTTTTTTTTTTTTTTTATTATTATTATTATTATTTTTATTATTATTATTATTTATTTCTATAGCAGCAGCACCTAGCTTTTTTTAAAAAAAAATAGCCACTAGCAGGGATCGAACCCACGCAATAGGCTGAAGGAAGCGCCTAAGAAGATCAAATAACACCACTGGGCTATCCAAGTGTCTTGTTTCATTTGGTTCAACATTAATATACGTACATAAATATGCATTTTTTATCTTATATATACAACGTAATTTTTTTACCGAGGGGGTTCGGTTGAACCCCATGGAAACCACTTAGGTCCGCCCCTGTGTTAATTTAATACGTTTTAATAACGTTAATTTAATAACATTTTAATAATGTTAATTTGATAACGTTAATTT
>NW_025875157.1:0-1045 GCF_002878395.1 Capsicum annuum
AAAATAAAAATAAAAGGATAAAATTAAAAAGTAACCTTGTAATTATACCATGTAATTATCTGCAATTCACATATCCTTCATGAAAATTGAAGAATGTAATTAGCCCGTGTCAATTACGCTCAATTATCTGCTAATCAAGTAATTACCTTGTCACCTAAACATGTCAAACAGTGTAATTACACTCAATTACACCAAATTCAATTTTTAGGAAGATTTTTCAAACAAGCCTTAAACGATAAAGTCATATATTTTTTTTTATATGATGAAGTTCGTGGATAAAATTATTAACTTTTGCCATGTGTTGGAACTTCTTGTAGCAATAATGACCTTTTAATCATGAAAAGTATTACTACCTCCGTTTAAAAAAGAATGACATACTTTTTTTTAGTCCGTTTAAAAAAGAATGATCCCTTTCCTTTTTTAACAATACTTTAATTTCAAGTTTCCACATGGCATGTTTAGGGCCACAAGATTAAAGGACATTTTGGTACATTTGATACAACTTCAATTTAAGGCTACAAGATTCAAAAGTCTTCTTTATTTTCTTAAATTTTGTGCCAAGTCAAAGTAGATCATTCTTTTTTAAACGGAGGGAGTATTTAAAATAAAAGATTGCAATGAAATAAATATGTTTGTTTGGATATCAAAACAATTATGGCAACAATTGAATTAATAATAACTATATAGTAATATATATTAATAAGTTTCATGAAAAAACAATTTAAAATTATCATTGTAAAAAATTTTGTAGATATAATTATTTTTTATTTCGAGTTGAAATTTGTTGCAGCAATACTAATCTTGTATATTTAGAGTTATGGATCATTCAATTCGATTTAATTTTAAATGACTACTTGTCAAATTCAAATATAATATAAATAAACAGGTGATCGTATCTACTTAATGTTAATTAATCAATTAATTATATCAAACTTAAATATAACTTCACTAAGTCTCACTAAAGCTTCATCCTGAACAAGAGCTTCCAAAAATGTTATTTTGACTCAAATTAAACATGTTTCATTATAATAATGTATTTGTCGAC
>NW_025875158.1:0-4001 GCF_002878395.1 Capsicum annuum
ATAATAATAATAATATATTTATCATTATATTTGATATAGATAAGTTTATGAAATATAAGAGTTCATTTAGAATTCTTTCATTGTTGGTTTCTATTTTTTAAATAATTAATAATAATAATATTTGCTTAAAAGATAATGTATTTTCAAATTCAAATAATTAGAAAAATCTTATTACATTACTGTTAAACTTGTCCTAAAAATGGACACGTGGCTTCTCAGCATTTTGTCACTTGACTTGTTCTGATGCTTCGTTCTCTCTTTATAATATATATAGATATTTGTTCCTTAAATATCTATTAAGTAATGTTTTTCAAATTAAAAAAAATGAAGATTGATTTTCAATAAACTAAAATGAATAAATCAACTGTGTCTGCTAAATTGGTTCATTCCAACTGCTTAGCTATAATGATTATAATAATAACACGAGTCCACAAAAATAATCAAACTACTGTTATCCATTATACGTGTTGTTACTTAAAATATCCCTTTTACTTCCCAATAAATGACAATAAATAAAAAATAATATATTGAGTTATATTAATGTAATTCAAATAATAAAAATAATACATTGAGTTAGATTAACTTGAATTATTCATTTTAAGTAATATTTTTTAAATAAAAATAAAGATTATATTTGTCATTTTTCTTAAGTAATGTTTTTCAAATAAAGAAAATAAAGATTGTGACTTGAAATTCTTCTAATTTTATTTGCTTTCTGTGCAAAATAAATTTATTATACGTGTGTCAAATTAAATAAAAAGATTGTGCCAAATAAATTCATGAGAAAATACCGAATTACCCCCTCGAACTATACCCGAAAGAGCCGTGACACACCTCAACTTGAAGTTGGTCCTATTACCCCTGGGTTAATTAAAAGTGAAATTTTCACCCCCTTAGTGCCTATGTGGCACATACGTGACGCTTACGTGGCACAACACACTGAAGTGTCCATGTAGGCACACGTGTGTGCCACGTCTGTGCCACATAGGCACTAAGAGGGTGAAAATTCTACTTTTAATTAGTTCAGGGGGTAATAGGACCCCCTTGAAATTGAGGTGTTTCACAGCTCTTTCGGATATAGTTCGGGGGAGTAATTGAGTATTATCTCTAAATTCATTGTATTTTCTTTTCTAATTCTTTTGAATTCTCAAAATAGAAAAACTGGAATTTTAGCTATATGAATTTTAAAAAGAAAAAAAATATTTAGAAAAAGTTTTTAATATATATTTGTGGCAGTAAAGATTTTTTTTTTTCAAAATAAATATTGAGTAAAAGATATAATGAATATTTAAGAAACAAACATAACTAAATATATGGAAGTAGATTACTATGGTTAGAATTTTGATTTAATTAATTAAATCTCAATTAATTTTAAACTATGACATGTGTCTTCAATCCAGACAAGAACTTGAGGAAATTGGAGAGAGTCGAATCCATTTACTAGCACAATATTAATTTGAGAAGAATTATCCCCTGCTTAAGTTTTCTTTTCCTATTAATAGTTGTCAAATATAACTTTGAAGAACGTAAAACGTCAATGATTAATTTAAAACACCACAAAGAATATAATATTTAAAAAGTTCTAATATTTAAGAATTTTAAATCAAATAAGTTTATATTATATAAATTCTTTCCATATTTGAATTGCACAAAACAATTATGTCGAGTGTAAGTATGAGTATTTCTTCTAATTAAAAATTATTATGATTCTATTGAGATCTTTTGTAAAAGGAAAAATGATATTTGGAGCAAAGTAGGAACGACATAATTAATTTAGTAATTGTAACTACTTAATCTTTTTATTGTTTCATTAATGTACTGGATTTAACAATTTGTATATGCTTATAACTAATTAATTTTTATAGTTTTATATGGTTAAAAAAAAATTAAAAAAGTTAATTAAAATTTTTGACATTAAACATGAATCAAGGTTTGCTCCAACTATATATTTGTATTCAAAAAATCATTATAGACATATATATGCACATCAATTTTTAGAATTCCGTTATTAGAACTTGAAACCATCATTTTAAAATTCATAAAAAACGTATAAACTGTAACATAATTTTTCTTTGGTTATCTACCAATAAAAATAAATAATAAGTTAGCCGAGGTGAAGCTCAGTCTTACGAAACGCATATATTTGCTTCATCTAGCCATTAAAAAAATAATCATATTTTATTGTGAAAAACTTCCATAAAATAACTATAATTTTGACTTAATTCGACATTTATAGTTATAGTTTGCTTGAGTACAATCCATATCTACAAGTTAAAAGAAAGATAAAGGCAAGTGAGATTGAGAAAGGGAGGGAAGAGGCAAGCGGGATTTACGAGAGAGAAGAGAGAGGTGAAGGAGAGGATGACGTATTCATTCTATCAAGTTGAATACAATTGATTTGTGTGAGCAAATACAGTTGTATCAGATGTAGCAATAGGTACTATTTTATTTTTTAATAGTAAGAGATTAATGTTTTCCATCATTATCATATGATGATAAATGAAATATCACTATTTCGTACACTCTTATTAAGGACTTCTAAAGTATATGGTAAAAGAAAAATATATGATATAAGTATTAGGAAAACTAAAATCTCTCTCTCATATCTATATAAACACACACACACATGCATACATACATACATATACACACACACTAGATGTCGAGAGCCTGTATCAACACGGGCCCAATATATGTTATTGTTTAGTCTCAATTTATGTGACACAAATAAAATTTAGATAATCAATAGCCAATTATATTTTAAAAATAATTTAATTTTTTAATTATTGAGATTTATAATATTTTTTTTATTTCAATTTAAGTGGCATTAATATAATTTCTGGAGTCAACAAAATATTTTTTATCTTTATAATTTTTAAGTTGTTAATTATTGTGATTTATAGTATTTTTTAAAATATATAACAAATTATTTTTTTAGATGCTTTAAGATGTTAACTACTGTAATTTATGATCCCTTTTTGTGATTTTCAAATAATACGTGTTGCTATTCTTGTCCTAACTTTTGCGGCTTTGATATTCAATTATATTTTTATTTATTGTAATTTAAGTGACACTGGTATAATTTTGAGAGTCAATCAAATATTTTATATTTTTTAAGTTGTTAATTATTATGATCTATAATATTTTTTTGGAATATATAATAGATTAATTTTTAAAGATATTTTAAGTTGTTAAATAGTGTAATTTATAATATATTTTATATAAATTTCAATTAATATATGTTATTTTTCTTGTCCAAAAATTTGTGGCGTTGATAGTCAATTATATTTTAAAAATAATTTAAGTTTTTAATTCCAATTTAAGTGGGACAATGCTCAGATGACCATAATAATTAATTAGAGGTGATATAGTAAATCACGATTAAAGCAACGAAGTAAACATGTCTTGAATGAATTATAATAACTAATTAGAAGTGATATAACAAAATTATTATAAAAAAATACTTGTGCAAAAAAATTAAGTGGATCTCATAGAAGAGGTCAAGTTAATTTAATATTGAATATTATTAATTTTTTAATACTTAAATGACTTTATACTAATTTTTTAATATTAAATATTAATACTTAGATAACTTATAATAATTAATAAGGGGAAATATAATAAAATAATGGTCGAACCAGCTGGAGTAGACATGTCAAAAATGTCTATTTTATTCTTTTATTAAGTATTAATAATTTTTTAATATCTAAATGACTTATAATAATTAATTAGAGGTGATACATTAAAATAACAATTGAAACAACTGGAAAAAAAAAAATCCTCAAACAATAATAAGTGGATTTAGAGGAGCTTAGTAGTTATTTTGAAAACTATACTTTTATGAAATATTATTAATATTATAATAATTCAATGACTTATGCTCAACATTCACGCTACTTATATATCGTAAAGTAATATATATATATATATATAAAAACATTACTTAATAGATATTTAAATATACTATTCATTTCATATAAGCCACATTTAAATGTAAAATT
>NW_025875159.1:0-2129 GCF_002878395.1 Capsicum annuum
AGTAGTCTGAACTTCTGTTTCTATTTAATTTGCAAGTTTTTTTGTATTTTGAATGGTACATTGTTAGAATGCAAGTTATGCGATCAAAATTTTTTCTTTTTCAAATTGGTGTTATATTTAGCTCCGTGCTTGCAAGATATATTTTAGAATTTCTCTTTTGTTTAATATAATATGATTCTCGATAGGTACTTGCTTCATATGTGTTCTACATTTACCTGATATTCGATCACTTTAATGGATAGTCCTGCCCATTTCCTGAATCCATATTGACCAGTAGTCAGAGTACATGTTTTTGCTCATTGCTACACTCTTGCAGTTCAGCATTTTGAAAGTAGGTGTAGGTAAAGTCATTTACCAAATGGTCGAGGATTATTTGACATTTGTAATTTTTTCTGTTTGCACATAGTATCACACACATACAATAAAGTTCATAAAATACTGAACCATTCTGGAGACGGTTTGGGGGAAAAACTTTGTATCTAGCTAAGTTCGGCTGCTTTATATTCCTGACGCAGGGATTCTATTCTTCTGTGTTGTACACATCAATTAGCTATGAAGTTATCTTTAACAGAAGTTTGGAATAGGTTGACTTTCAAACCAAAAAAGGCCTTGATGAACTAATTCCTATCTGATGAACACTCATGTAGAAGCATATTTAGATGTGTTGAACAGATTTCAATAGTACGTTGGTTTAGAACACCTTTTTGGGGAACGGGATTTGTTTACTGGCCTAGTTACTTAAGAGTAAGTGCTACTCATTGTTCCTTATGTGTATGCTCATAAGAAATGACTCTGAAATACTTAGTATATTGTATGTGCAGTATCCCTTATTATCATTTTAATTTTTGAGTGAGCTTGCTATAGTTGCCATAATTATAAGAATTGGCTGGATGTGCTTCATAGGAATTACTAAAATGATGAGATTGCAACACATAAATTAATTTTACTTTGGATACATTTATTGTTTTTAACTTCTCCATCACTATGCATTGTACCATCCTTTTGGAGAGCAACATATGCAGTGTGTCATATATGTCTCTTCCACTCCTTTTAGTTTTCAGGACATTTCCTCATCTACCTGTACCAAATGCCAATACGATCAGTCATTACGTTATAAGCATCCCGTGGGACTGTCATTGCTCTTGGACTCTATTGACTTGCTATGAGACTAGATTAGCTTACTCACGAGCATGGAAAAGGATAGAAAGAAAAGAATTTTCAATATTATGGGTATTATACACATCGATTTTCATTCCTCATTTTGGGCTCTTTTGGTGATGGTCTGTTGAGGTCAAGTGGAAGTGATATATTTTACAAGCTTTGATGACATAGGTAGGGCTTGCTTTGCTACGAGGAAATCAGAAATGCTTGTCTTTATCATCTGTATAAGAATGGTGACCTTATTGAGAAGCACTCTTTTTGGTTTTCTTTTTGGGTAAAGCAATAATCAATTTTAGGTGATGGGATTTGCTGTTACAGCAGTGGGATTCCTATTGAAGCCATGTGCGATTAGTAGTGGGTTCACTTTGTTATTAGGTGGTGAATAAATGCTTATTTGCCCAATTTAGTGAGCAGTGCAATGGGAGATGGATATAGATGGTACATAGAGGCTGCTGAGATGATTATGTACAAAGAGAATGGGGAGGATAGTGGAAGATTAACCTTAAAAAATGTTTTAGTATTTGTCTGTATCAGAAGTCAGTGATTGGTTAAATTTATTTGTGTCTAGCTGATCCACCACACTACTAACCAATACCATTACATCAACTGCTGATCATCCTGATTTGGGCGATGTATTAGATACTCGCATCTCTAACTTCTTCCCTTTGATATCTATGCTCGTCTAACTCCAATGCCTGATGCAACCCACTAACCGTCCATATCTAACTCAAACCAAACCACCTGCTTTATTTTAGACTTTTTATTTAAGGGCTGCAAGGAAACACTCAGGGAGTTAACGAAGAAGTTGAAAAGCTCATGAGCTTTGTATAAAACCTTTTGTGAAAAATATAGTGTTGGCTAAATAAGGTGTGGCCAATAAAGCTCCCTTGTACATACATATTTCTGGGTGCAGGCATGTTTGCACTGGAAATTCATGCATCTTATTTATTATTCTTTCATCTGTACTC
>NW_025875160.1:0-1206 GCF_002878395.1 Capsicum annuum
AGCCACCATGTTTTAAAATCAGAAGTTTTCTTTGTATGAAATAGGAATAGGTTACCTTCAAATCAAGGATTTCTAATCCCAAACAACAGGGGCCATAATTTCTCATTTCTACAAAGGCAAGAGGCAATGTTGCTGCACAGGTTTGATAATCCAGTCATGGTAAAATTCATCAGCCTATATCCCTTGGAGACACACCTTTTTGTCCAGGGATTTCAGTCTTCATCTGTCAGGTGGTACACTTCTTAAATTGAGCCTTGAATTTTAGAAGACGTACCTTTTGGTTGAGTTATTCCCTTTGACCCCTAGAAGACGTACCTTTTAGTCGAGTCATCCCCTTTGAATCATATAAGACGTACCTTTTAGTTGAGTCATTTCCCTTTGACCCCTAGAAGACGTACCTTTTAGTAGAGTCATCCCTTTTGATTCCTATAAGATATACCTTTTAGTTGAGTCATTTCCCTTTGACCCTTAGAAGACGTACCTTTTAGTTGAGTCATCCCCTTTGATTCCTATAAGACGTACCTTTTAGTCGAGTCATTTACCTTTGACCCCTAGAAGACGTACCTTTTAGTCGAGTCATTCCCTTTGATTCCTATAAGACGTACCTTTTAGTTGAGTCTTTCCCTTTGGCCCCTAAAAGATGTACCTTTTTGTCAAGTCATTCCCTCTGATTCCTATAAGACGTACCTTTTAGTCAATTCATCCCCCTTGATTCCTATAAAAGGTACCTTTTAGTCGAGTCATTCCCCTTGACCCCTAGAAGACGTACCTTTTAGTTGTGTCCTTCGCTTTTACCCCTAGAAGACATACCTTTTAGCCGATTCATTTCCCTTTGATTCCTATAAGATGTACCTTTTAATTGAGTCATCCCCTTGATTCCTATAAATGTACCTTTTAGTCGAGTCATTCTTCTTGACCCCTAGAAGACGTCAAGTCATTCCCTTTGACCCCTAGAAGACGTACCTTTTAGTCGAGTCATCCCTTTTGATTCCTATAAGACGTACCTTTTAGTTGAGTCATTCCCCTTGACTCTTAGAAGACGTACCTTTTAGTCCAGTCATCCTTTTTGATTCCTATAAGACGTACTTTTTAGTTGAGTCATTCCCCTTGACCCCTATAAGACGTACAGTTTAGTCGAGTCATTCTCCTTGACCCCTAAAAGACGTACCTTTTAGTCGAGTCATTCTTCTTGACCCCTAGAAGACA
>NW_025875161.1:0-1120 GCF_002878395.1 Capsicum annuum
AGGACCATATGCAAGAGTTGATTCAATAGAACCCATTAAAGATTTTCTGAAATTTAAATTTCTAGCATCGCGTAGAGCGGCTAAAAATGTCTCAGGAAGACCCTTTAAAGTTAGAGGTCGAAAAGCAATTTGTACAAGGCCAATATGCATATAGTTAAAATTGCGTTTAAAAATATCAATATCTCGCTTGTGCAGAAGTTGAATAGTCTGTTCTTCAGCATTTAGAGCAAGAGATTGTTCTGAGGTTTTAATAATCTGTTTGTGTTTGATTTTATCAAAAAATCCATATTCATAAATAGTTTTTATTTCAACCTTTGGAATAGTCCATTTATTTAGAAGATCTATATCTTGAGGTAAATCTACCTCTTCGAGTTTAGTACTTTTTCTACTCACTTCGCCCAAGTCCATGAATAAAAGTTTTTATGCTCATACAAATTGTTTTCACCATCTCTAGTATGCGTACGTATGAAAGTTCCCAGGCTTTGATACCATTTTCAGGATCTCTTAGGCTGTAGCTAAAAAGCAAGGGAACTCATTATTTATCTAGAAAATCAGCATATCCCCTCACAAGAAAACTCCGAAGAAGCTTGGAGAATCTTAAAAAATTATTTAACCGCTAATGTTTATATGGCAGGAGAATCCGTGATATCATCAGTGTTTCGCTCCGTGCTATTCATGGATGTGTCCGAAGTTTGTTCGACCGTATGAAGTAATTTGTCTCGGACTTCGGTCAGATATTCTTCAATGAGTTAGAGCTTATTTCCATCATGAGCAGAGATTCTCCGAGAGACATAATTGAGTGATTTATCTTCAATTAAAATAGATTTTTTGGGTGTTCTTTCATATGCGGAGATTTTTTCCTTGATTTCTTCCTTTTGGTCATGTCCATAGGGAAGTTTGGTGTCGGGGTCTATTCTGAGCAGTTTATCCCAGAAATTACAATAAAAAGTCCGATAAATAGCTGGGATCTGTTGTGAATCGTAACCAATTTCAATCGACCAACGATGTATCCAAGGAATAGAGAATTCGATATAAAAGTACATTTGATCGATAGTGTCTAATTTGCAGATATAGTCAGAGAGATATAATTCGGTCAGAAATGGAGAGGATTTTTTCCATG
>NW_025875162.1:0-2849 GCF_002878395.1 Capsicum annuum
TCCCAAATTCATTTCAATTTGGTGTTCCAGATGGACGAAAATTCAAAACCCAAAAGTGTTCTTGATTCACTAGGTGAAGAAATAGTGAGAATAATAACACCAGTTTCAATTTGCATGCTCTTAGTGGTCATTCTTGTTACAGTACTCAATAATGACACAGATTCATCAAACCCCTCATTTACCTCAATAGCCACCGTGGCTTATAATGAAAGTAGCTCAGACTCAAATTGGGACAAATTAAAAGGTGCCCTTTTGAATGCTTTGGTCTTTGTTGTTGTTGTCACTGTTGTTACATTCCTTTTAGTGTTGCTTTTCTACTTTAGGTGTACTAAATTCTTGAAATATTATATGGGGTTTTCGTCTTTTCTTGTTTTGGGATTCATGGGTGGTGAAATAGCTATTTTCTTGATTGGGAAGTTTAGGGTGCCTATTGATTGTGTTTCGTTTGGTTTGATTTTGTTTAATTTTACAGTTGTTGGGGTTTTGGCTGTGTTTATGTCGAAGATGGCGATTGTTGTTACTCAAGGGTATTTGGTTGTTATTGGAGTGTTGGTTGCGTATTGGTTTACGATGTTGCCTGAATGGACTACTTGGGTGCTTTTGGTAGCGATGGCATTGTATGATCTTGCAGCTGTTTTGTTGCCCGGTGGGCCTTTAAGGTTGCTTGTTGAGCTTGCGATGTCTAGGGATGAAGATATTCCGGCTTTGGTTTATGAGGCTCGCCCTGTTATTGATCGTGAGTCGGTTCCAAGGGGTGGTTTTGTGCAAAGGAGAGTGTGGAGAGAAAGACGGGAGACTGAATTTGGTTCCGATGAAAATTTGGATTCTAGGTCTAACTTGAATTCAAATGTTAATTCTATTTCGGAATCACGTTCTGTTCTTGAAGGGCATCCACTGTACGGTAGTGATGAGAATGAGAGGAATGCGGTTGATATGGAGGATGGTCAGGTTTCAAGAGAAGATTCTGAGCTGGCTGCACCGCTAATTCAGCATAGGATAAATGTCCGAATGAATTTACAGGAAGGGTCAAATGATGATTTTGCACTTGAAGGAATTGGTTTGGGATCCTCAGGTGCTATTAAGCTGGGGCTAGGAGACTTCATATTCTACAGTGTATTAGTTGCCAGGGCTGCGATGTATGATTTCATGACAGTTTATGCCTGCTATCTTGCTATTATAGCTGATCTTGGGATCACTCTGATGCTTCTTGCATTTTATCAGAAAGCTTTGCCTGCTCTTCCTGTGTCCGTTTTGCTAGGTGTGTTGTTTTATTTGTTGACTTGGCTATTGCTCGAGATCTTTGTTGTTCAATGTTCGATGAACCTGTTGATGTTTTAGGAACATGATTGCCTTGTTGACAATGGATGATTTTCAATTTAATTATAATTCTTCATTCATATCTGTTGTAACGCCTTTTTTATTGTTTTGACCATGTTCCAAATTGGCCTAATTGCACATCTGGTTAGATTAGTTGTAGAAGGGAAAAATTGTTTGTTAAATAAAAAGGAAAGCAGGTAATTCTTGTATAACTCATCTGAGAAACTGCGGTTGCCTGTAAATGACCAAAGTTTCCATTAACCTGGAATTTTTGAAAAAGAATCATGATGCGTCGAGTACTACTGGAGAGATTGAACTTGGGGCTACCAGATCATTGGTACGTGATCCGATTACTCAAAAATTACGAGGTTTTGTTTCTCTTACTGAAATACTTCCAACAGTGCTTCTGCTTGTTTTTTCTGATGTTTCTCCATGCCGCCAAAAGGTAGTAATTGTACACGCTTTTAGTACTCCCTACAATTATATGTTCCTTAATTGGCTTCCCGGCACTAGTCTGCAGATTGAGTGTTAAATGCAATAGGGCTCTTGAATTTTTACTTAGGTCTTACTTTTCCTGCGCAGGAGGTTGAATTTCTAACTTCACTAGTTGTATGTCCTTGTTTAGGAAAATCATCTGAATAGAATAGTTACCTGGTCGTTTGATAGCTGGTTAGAATAGTTACAGGCTCCTTAGAGTTATGCAGGTATTAATAATACAGAGCATCAGTTACGAGGGAAATCTATGTATTATTTTATGCAGGGTTTGGTTATTCCATTCTATCCTGCATAAAATATAGGGAAAAGGGTGTCAAAAATACCCCTCTTCTTTCATTAATTAGCTAACTTTACCCTCCGTCATACTATGTGGTCATATTTACCCTTGCCGTTATCAAACTTATCACATATACCCCTAATTTGGATGGAAATTCCCAAATCAAAATAGATACCCAATTTTGAAGAAAAAAACCATCACCCTCATCCAATCTGCTCCGACCCAATTAAATCACTATGTCTGCCATTACTTTGATGCTATACAATAACCGAGCGGCTTCATAGCAATTTCTGGCAAATTGCATCAATTGGACTATAAACTCAACCTGACCGGGTTCACCATCTTTGCTCGGAATGAATTCGTTTTCATCTCTAGTGTCTCCCGTAAAAAAAGAAATTCCATCAGAAGAAGCAATTTTCCTTCATTGTTCCCCTGTTTATCTTTCCTTCTGTGCATACTATTTTTTGACTGAAATGCCAACGATTTCTCTTCACTTTAACCTCATCACTATTAACAATTTTCTTCATTGTGAAATCTCGTCTGTGTCATTGTTTATTCCATTGGACAATTATCTAACATAAATTTCACCAAAGACAAAAATGCAGGGAATACGAACAACTCACCAATTGAAACCATTCCTGCAATTTCAAACTTTTTAGCTAATTTTCATCAAAGCTTACTGGAAAGACGTTGGATACATCGAATGGGGTTGAAGAAAAAAATAGCAAGAAAATACTCTAATCAATTGAATAAAGAAAAT
>NW_025875163.1:0-2078 GCF_002878395.1 Capsicum annuum
TGAAAATAAATGACTTAATTAAATAAGGCTGGTGAGTTTTTTATTATTGTGACAAGTCATGATTTTTCAGCTTATTAAATTTAAATAACCTTTTTCTCAATTTAAAAATCGAATACACCTGGTTTTCAAGTTTTCAATAACCGTTTCTTTAATAATTATTTTTTTAATTGAGTTATGGCAACAGATTGTATATCTATTGCATTAGATAACCCATCTGTTTCAATAGATATACCATCTATTGCAATAAATCGACTATCTATTTAAGGAGCTTTTTTTATTTCTTCTAACTTATTCATCAATTGCAACAGATGAGGAATTTGATGCATCAGCAGCGTTTTTTGTTTTTATTTGTTGAATGTGTTTTAGACAAAAAGTCACAGTCACAACTATTCATTCACTTTTTTCTTAACAATCATATAATCATATAACTTAATTAATCCAATATTGTGACTTTTTTTAAATTAAATAATCGTTCTTTTATGATTATAATATCATTTAGTCCCTTATTATTTATTAACGAACCGTTTTTAGGAGAATTTCTCATCATGACTTTTCACCACCATCTATTGCCACAAGTGCTCAATCCCTACCTCCAACCGTCGACATATTGAGAATAGGGAATAAATAGAATGATAATTAAATATTGAATAAGAATTAAAAATTTAAAATCGATCAAACCAAACCAAACATATACATAGATTTTTTTGAATCTCTTATAGGTAGATCAGATATAAAAAAGGAAAATACATATGCTAAAAGAAAGAAAAAACATAACCTAATTATTATTACTACTACTATTATTATTATTACTATTATTATTGTCAACCGAATAATTTTCATCCAGCAGCAGAAGGGCCCTCCCCAGCCTTGCTCCGAAGTCGGCCAAATCCCTCTGGAGTTCATCAAACTTCCTTTGAAGTTCCTACAAGGACTCGATATGAATCTTCTTGTACAAATTTGGATCAGCCATATTTGTATTGTAAGTTAATAGAATGAACGAGTGAGAGAAGGGCGGAGAGACCTATTTATAAAATGATTGAATTGGAAGGGACTTGACTTAGTCAAACAAAAAGTCATGACTGTTCATATCCCTTAATTAAATAAAACTGGTGACTTTTCAAATATGTAAATTAAAAAAAAATAGATCTAAGTACATCATTTTATCTTTTTATTGTATTTCAAAAAGAAACAGATTAGTAATCTGTTGCAAAATATATTCCACCTGTCAGATAACTTACAAGATATTGACAATCTATTGCAACAGATGGATATATCAGTTTGCTTTTCCATTAGTTGTGGCAACTTTTTCAACTTGCTAGTCATCTGTTTATTCAATTTCATTGAGAGCAATAGATTTTTCTAAATGCTTCTTGGCCAAACTCAATTTTTGCTCTTGGATTGGTTCTCTTTTTTTCTTTGCATCCTTCAAGATGGCCTCCAAATTCAATTTTTGCTATTGGATTGATGGCAAAAATTAAATTTGGGGGCCAACTTGAAGGATGCAAAGAAAAAAAAAGCAATCTAAGATCAAAAATTAAGTTTGGCCAAGAAGTATTTAGAAAAATCTATTGCTCTCGATGAAATTGAATAAATAGATGACTAGCAAGTTGCAACAGATGCCACAGCTGATGGAAAAGCAAACTGATATATCCATTTGTTACAACAGATTGTCAATATATTGTAAGTTATCTGACAGATGGAATATATTTTGCAACAGATTACCAATCTATCTCTTTCTGAAATACAATAAAAAGATAAAATATTGTATTTAGATCCATTTTTTTAATTTACATATTCGAAAAGTCACTAGTTTTATTAATTAAGGGAGATGAAAAGTCGTGACTTTTTGTTTGACTAAGTCAAGTCCCTTCCAATTCAATTATTTTGTCATTGTGGTCGTTGAGCTCAGTATAGAGCTCTTGATCTTTTGTGAGTTTGTCAACGAGGACCACTTTCTTTCTTGGCAGATTTCTTATAATACTCCTCTTGGTCCTTCTTAGCTCTACGCAAGGTCAAGGAGAAGTATGGAAGGTTTTTTTTGAGTTTTTCCAAGGCAAGCGCTCTCTCGGCTGATAAAT
>NW_025875164.1:0-4498 GCF_002878395.1 Capsicum annuum
TTGTAAGAGATAGGTTTATTGTTGTGTGTAGTGTTAAGGTTCCAAGATTTACCATTCTTGGGTTCTTAACATTATACCTTCATGTGGTCTATCCATCTATTCTTTTTCTTTTGTAATCTTGTATCCGTTTTGTATCTTGTATTGTGAAGCCGTTTTTTTTTTTTGTTGTTGTTCTCATTGTTGTTTCATCTTATGTTGTTAACTTAGTTTGTTGTTGGTTGCAAAAGGTGTCAAACACCTAGTTATATTTTCCTTCTTGTATTTCATTCTTGAATCCGAGAGTGGTCTTCAAAAGGGTCCTCGATTCTTTGAATTAGAGGACTGTTTTTGGAGTGTGTTTGGACTGTTTTGAGCCAATTCCGTGTGATCCTTGGTTTTCTTGTATCAAGAAGGGAAATGTTCAGGACATTTGAATTTACTAATTTTCTTGTACATTACCATTAAATTTGCATCATGGAATGGAAGGTAACCAGGTAACATGACAAACAAAATGACTCCACATGACCAAATATCTGCCTTTTCGCCATCGTACCCTCTCTTATTTATGACTTCTGGCGCAACGTTCGTGTGTAGGAGTCCGTCTTGTCTTTTGGTCTCGAAAAGATAACTCAGGCCAAAATCGGACCCCTTTTGTCACGACCCGTGCCGGGGCCCTAGACGTGGCACGCACCCGATACTATAGCTAGTACGAGCGAACGTTCTGACATATCATCCGAGCATACTTCTAATGCAAATGGATAAAGCGGAAGTAATATAGAATTTAATTATGATTTTATCAAGAGATAAAACTTCACCCAAGTTTATTAAAACCGCATTATGTCCAACAACACCAATAGTTATGATAAATGAAGACTCGAAATTACCATGTTTGCTTGACAATTACGCTAGCCTGTGAAGCCTCTAATAATTACCAATACTGAAAGGGAAGAAAATATATAATAATAATCATCATATCTCGTTCGGCCTCCTGGTGGGAAAGTGGCTCACCAATAGCAGAAGATAGAGATCCTAATGAGACGCCTGACCACGAACTTGAACGCTAAAACCTACATCATGAAACGATGTAGCGCCAAAGGCGGTCAATACGTGGAATGTATTGGTATGTAAAATTATTTCAAGAGGATAGTATAGCAAGAGACAATAAATGACAACAAAATTCAAATTAAAAGTAAGTGTAGACAACCGGAAGGGAATAAGAACATAAACTGAACATATAATTGACTAAGGTAAATTTATTTCCTTTGATTATTTGTGGGAGAAAGTAGTGAACCGTCATAAATCACCATGTGAGCGAATGGAGTCTGATCTCGGCCCGATCAGCTAAGCCGTCCTATACCTTGCCGGGCATAGGATGTGGCATGACATGATTTTCTAGCAAGTAACCATGGTTAGCCCCTTTTCGGGACACATAAAAAAAGAGAGTCATCCGATTTACAGAATAATCTCTATCCTATGTCGGCAAACATAGTTTCGGGCATTTGTTTTTTTTTTTTTAAAACCTATGCCTTCACGGTCAGCTAACTAACTCCCTTTTGCTCATGAGATTATTATATTCAAAGTGTTGGCCATATTAGGCCCATGCTTGTGATTTAACCTTTTTAGGCTCATGTAGATAATTTGGCCCTTTTTGGCCTCAAGTTGGGAATTCAATTATTCTGTATTAATGAGATTGATACCTTTTCATAACATTCAGAATAGCTAAAAAAATTCTGTTAAGGATTCATCAACACGATTTCCACAACTTTTGAGACATTATGTTTAGGAGTTAACTGGAAAGATGGTAATTTATAAATGGTGTAATCGCTGGGATAACTAAATCTGTCCAGAAACAATTCTTAAGTATTAAATAGGATTCTAACTGTAAGTCTGGGAAAATCCTTGGAGCATCGCTGTAACTGCTGAAGCTATAATGAGTGCTTCGCAACTTTGTCATAATCAACTAAAACACATTTACAAGGGGAATCATGCTTGCAAACATTAATCCTAATTGGACCACTATAACCAATAGGCACATATCACAGGCAAGAACAATAAGCCAACATAGTTTACCGTAGAGCGTCAACCAAATATCATATCACTAGTTTACGACATGAAATAAAAATAGGGCAACCTAAAGTCAATATTTATTAGTTCAGTAGCCTTAAATAGATTGAACATATATTAGAGAGAGACCCAACATAAGATAAAATCCGTTAGCACCAAGGTAGTTAGTTTGCGACAATTAAGGACCTTTGAAATCGTAGCAATTACAGAAACTCGGTTTCAGGGATGCCTAACATGGGCTTTGACTCTACTGCCAGACTCATGTTTTTCAGAACTTCACAAAACAACTTAGGCAACCAGGGAAAATTCTTTAATATATACAAACACCAAGTTCCTAATCCACGCACCAAGTTAACAATACCAGACCATGTGGAGGGAAGCAGGTTACAAAACATAAAAGAGAACATCCAGGAAAGTGAGCAAGAGACAATTTTACACACCTCAAAATGTTTAAAGGACTTTAGATCGCAAGGATAAGCTTGATCACTTGAGCCAACCTGTGGAGCTTCTTAGAAGTTGAGTTTGAGAGAGAGATTAAGACTGTTGGGAGGTGATATTAAGTCGTGAAACTGGTGGATGAAGAGGGGGGTTTAATACAAGAAATTGAGGAAAATAAAGAGACAGCTAAACACATAAAACTGATGGGCTATAAAAGATATTTATTTGCAGGGAAATAAAAGTAACGTGTTATTTGCTGGAAACAAAAAAAAGTAACGTATTTGCAAATAAATTTCTGGATCCAATGAATAAAAAGAGTTTTTAATTAATTGGGATAATGTTAAAACAAAGACAACATTGCCCTTGAAGGATCTCACAAAGAAAGGCTGTGACATGTTACACCTTTAGTTTTCCGGTTTCATCCAAGAGTATATTTTCAGGTTTCAGGTCGCGATGATAGACACCTCGGCTATGACAGAAATCAACAGCCGCGATTAATTGTTGGAAGTATTTACGCGCCGCGGATTCCCTAAACCTCCCTTTAAAAGTTATTCCTTCGCCTATGTAGTCTCAGTGTTTGGACCAACATGTTAGGTTGGTCCTTATTTAGTTCTCAATATAAATGGCAATTTTCCACTATTTGATCGGACTATAGAGGATTTATATAGCTGAGTCCAACAAGGTTGCTTAACCAATCTGCCCCGTCTAAGATGGACCTATCAGGATTACATTTTAGCTACGCTGAGAATGTCTGTACGTTGGAACATGAGGGATGTTCTGTTCTATGTGTTATCTGGTTGGAGAAGACGATCAAATAATTTCAAAGGAAGAAAATTCATTACAGTTTGTAATACTCTTGCTTACAACTGTTATCTCTCCAACGTAATTTTATTCCTGTAGATGACATATATTTTTTTTGTGAAATTTAGAGGTTGTCTAGTTTTACAGAACTACCTATTTTTCTTAAAGGTCAAATATTATTTAGTATAATAAAATTATCAGGCTGGTTTGTAAATTCTAATGCATGCAGTTATATATAAACTATAATGCCTTTTTTATGGTTTGAACTCATGGACTATTGCATTCTCGTTCTCAACAATGTGAGACACACACCACTAGAATGTCAAGAAAAGTTGAATTTTTGATGTGCCCAAACAAGCAAAACACACATTTGTGTCCACACTTTAGTATGTGCCGAAACGGAGGTAGAAGGTTGTCTACAGGTTCGACTGAACTCAGTAGCTTTAGTCTAGATTAAATATTTTTATTAAAAATATTCTCTAAATGTGTAAAAAAAATTTAATTCAAAACCAGGCTATCAATGCCTGACACAAATCATTGTTTTTGAATTTTAACCCGTAAAATTCAAGTTGTGACTCCCCGTTGCTCAAGGTTCAGTGTTACATTTTTATTGACAGCTTTACTTGCTTTCCGATGAATTTGTGTAAAACATGTTAACAACACAATCACCATTTGCAAGACTGTTTCCATGGCTCGAACCCGTCCTGATCACATGGAAGAACCTTTACTAGTTACGCCAATGAGTTGATTTAATTCTTCTATTCTATCAGCTTTGTGTTTGGAGCCACCAAATAGCAAGTTTTGTTCATGTTCACTATTTAGCCAGAGATGTGTTCGGAGCATAAGAGCTAGAGAGTTGCCTTTACCTAGAAAAATAATTAGTATAATCAACAAAGTATAATTAAGTAAGTGATAATAGTGAATGAAATTATTCATCATTATATAAAGTAATTCACTGGACAACATTTGACTATCTTGAAAGGCTCTCATTGCCTGGGATAAATCCACTAGTGCCAAATGGATTAAACTTTATTAATATTAAGAAGACACTATTGAATAAGTTAGTATATGTGGAATTTACTTTTCACCAACAATTCTAGAGCATGTGAAAGCAAGACTTTTACAAAGAATTAAGCACATAAAATATAAAGCAAGACTTGGTTGAGTAACCAAGTCTTTGGCTGATTAGAGGAATTTTTGCCACCATATTTGTAAT
>NW_025875165.1:0-4130 GCF_002878395.1 Capsicum annuum
GAATGAGCCATAATAATAATATGGAATCCCCAAGTAGGTGTAGAACCGGACATGTCTAGTGGTTGTCGAAAGACCGTAGTGAGTAAGTTGAGACGAAATAGCGGTAAATCTCCCAAGTGAATGCTCTTTGATTTATTTTAAGTTTTGATACATGATAAGTGGTTAGCAAGAGAGTAATGACATGATAGTGTGAAGTTTTCCCGAAATCTCATGATATCTAGATATATGTCGAGACCGATATAGGTGTGAAGTATTTGATGCAAGACTTCATTGAATGGGGTATAATTTAATAGTATGTCTTCCTTAAGGTAGTTTGTGATGATGAATCGATATTGATGACCCCCTTAAATGTTGGGAGCTATCCTTTGGTAATCATGATGGTGAATAGAGGTTTATATTTCCTTAATGATAGATGTGATGTCTTAAGGTTTGCGAGGGGGAAAGTATGTTATGCTTCTGAAATTGTTAGAGTGACCCTTTGGTAGTTGTGATGATGAGTAGATGTTTGTGAATCCTTAGAGGCTTGAGGTGATGTTCTAATGATTGTGAAATTGAATATATGGCATGATTTCTGAGTTTCTTGTAAATATACGTGAATGATGGTAATGATGCATGAATGCTTGTGATGCTTGAATGAATGGTGATTCTTTACTTCTATGTTATCGAGTCCTGGGGGTATTTATACCCGAAAATAGAGCTGTTGTCTAGAGCCCGTGTCAGTTTCTCGATAATTCCAATCGAGCCATGATTTTCAGAACTTAGTAAACTATAGAACTCTTTATCCTCAGACAAGTGCGAAGTTTAATAAAGCTCAGTAATCTCAGTTATCTCTGTAATCTCTGTATCGCTAGTAATCTAGCCTCAGACCTGTACTCAGCCTAGTCCTAATGGAACTCAAGTGATTCAATTCTAATCTCAAAGATGATTCGAATAATCTAATCAAGCTATGTATCGTCAGTCAGATACCGTGATTTGATATTATTTCTATCAGATACGGAACCAAGTGATCTCAGTGTATTTAAGACAGATCATTTGAGAAACATGATCATGTAAACAGATTCAGCTTTATTGTGTTCATTCTAAGGATTCAGTCAGAATCTTTCAGTTGAGAGTAGAAATTAGCACCGAGCGAGAGAAAGGATGGCGATTCCTCCTGTCAGAGAGAGAGGCCGGAGTCGTTAGTAGCAATCCCTGAACTCCAGTACTACGTAGCCAGCGCAGGATACAGGAGTCCCCATCAGTAGAGGCTGTCACCGTCAGAGAGGTTGACTATTATATTGCCTCAGGTCGACTTCCTGCGAGGGTCATCCCATCAGAGAGGCTTGACCCGAGAGTGAGTCTTTACCCGTGGCACAGTATTGACGCCCTTCCAGTTGGGGTTACAGGTTGGACCCCACATGTGGTAGGTCGGGGCATGTCGGTTAAGTGAATACTTCCCACAGTTGCAGTTTCAGTATCAATCTTCAGAAGTCAAGACCATATGGTGCAGTCGTATATCTCAGTAAGGAACTCAGATAGTTCCATTGATTCATGAACCATCCCGTCAGATAGGCTTGGCCTCATATACAGATGCTTACTATAATCTTTAATGATCTCCCATCAGAGAGGCTTGATCTCAGTCTCAGATCATGTTGAATATTCTTATTATCATATTTAAAGATCTCCCGTCAGATAAGCTTAGTCTTCTTCTCAGAATTTATTGAGTATTCTCGTTGTTGGATTCAGATATAATCCTATTTTCTTATCATTGATAAAGTTTTCGAAGTTATCTGTTAGAAAAGTTGAATCTCTAATTCTGTCGGTTGAAAGTGGTAAGCTCAGAACTCAGTCTTTGATATAAGTATACTCAAATCCTCATTTATCAGTAGCAGATGAGTCAGTGGTTCAATATCTCAGTGATGGTAGTGAGTTTAGCTCGTAGCAAAGCGGTACCTAAGGTCAAGTCTCTAGAGTTATGATGATTATGAGTATGATTTATGCATTCTTGTATGTGTGCTTGTTTTCGTGCGGTATTCTCATGATCATTTAGGTTATACATATTTTGCATGTATGAGCCCTTGCATTTAGCCTTAACCCATCTACATACTCGGTACATTTTGTGCTAACGCATTTGGGCTATGGTGTCTCATTTGACACCATAGATTTAGAGGCACAGGACCCAGAGTATCATCAGCAGATCAGTCCTAGTCAACAACATTAACAGTGAGTCCTCTTCTTTCAAGGATGAGTTTCAGTTTTCTATTATTGTAATCAAAATCTTATTTACTTTCAGTTGACAGAGTTAGTTGGGGACCTGTCCCATCAACTCCACAGTTCAGTCAGATTAGAGGCTTTTCAGACGGATGTATTGTATAGTATTCAATTTTATATTTTGAGTATTTATAGATGTGTTGAACCTTATGGCCAGTTTCTGTATTTATTCCAGATATTATACAGTGTACAGGTACAGATATCAGTAAAGGGTTAGCTTGTGGTCCTTCGGGGTCACAAGCACCATGTGACATCTCGGGATGGGATATCGGGGCGTTACATCTACGCCCATACTTTAAGTGTTTGTATTAATAGTACTAGGCCAAAGCATTCTCTGACTAACGCTAATCCGCTTGTCTGTAATGATTATGAAGCTTATTAGTAATGAATAAACTTCCGTTTTTCTACCAAAAAAAAAACACTTTAAAAGAAGAAGAAAGAACCTCAGCTGAGAAAAGAAGGGCCTTATTACTAGGATGGTCTTTCGCTTATATATTTTATCTCAATCAAATATAAAATAAGATCATTTTAAAATTAATTTCGAAATTGATTATTTTTTTGTTATAGAATACCAAAGAGCTCTTAAATTGTTTAATTTTTTTTTTTAAACAAAAACATTGTTTGATTATTTTGGATAGGGTGGGATTTAAATTTTTTTAAAAATATATAGATACTTCTTCACATTCTGTCACTTGAGTGAAGGTATGAGCATCTCTCCAACGTTATAATACTACACAATTGTTCATGATGACAGAGCAGCTTGACTAGTTTTGTGTTGTTATTGGATTGAAGGTGTGGGCAACTCTTCGACATCACAATTCTCCAACACCACATTATTTATTGATGATGGGCTAGATTGCCCCAAGCTCACCACAAGCTTGGCTAGTTCATGAGATACATCTATGGTCTCTCACTAATAATAGATAAGTCTACTAAAATTAAAATAAATGAAAAGAAGTTATTAATTTTTTTTAGCTTAACTAAAATTTGAAGTTTAGATCTTATGATTTTTTATTCACTTTATTGACTGTTGATCTATTGGAGGCTTCCCCAGACCCCGCGCCCCGCACCCTTTTCTTCTCCAATATATCAACAAACAACAATACTCATTTTCTACAATCATTAATTCCTCCATTAACAACCTCAAACACATTCTCCAACAACACTTTCCTCCAATTTTTTTTCTCCATTCGCACATTCTCCAACGAAAAAATTGAAGACACTGAATTGCTTCATTTGATTCAGTTTGAAGAACAACAAAACTAGAAGAAAGTTTCGTAACTTTTATTTTTAAAGTCCATGTTCCTTATTTATGTCACTTGTAATAAAGAAAGATTTTAGTATTTTATTTTAGAAAATGTTAATTATTTACATTTTCAAGGGTGGATTTGGTGGTTGAAAGCATTGAGAGAGTTGGATTGAAGGTTAAGGTGGTGTTTAATGGAGGAAAATTTTTGATTTGATGTCTTAGTGATTGTTCTATGATGGTGTTGATTAAGAAAATGAAAAAAATTGGAGGTGGGATATAGGTCTGTTTGTAGGAGTGGTGGTGAGAGTGGGCTGAAAGTGGAGAAAGAGAAAGAGGAGTGGGGGTGGGGTGGGTGGGTGGGGTATGAAGAAGAAGGAAAATGAGGGGTGGGGTAGAGGAAAATATAAAAAATTGAAGGGGGGTGGGTTTGATGGAGAAGGAGAAAAGCTGGGTAAAGAAGGGCGGGGGGGGGGGGGGGGGGGAGGTTTAAAAAAAAAGAAAACGAGGGTAGGAGGTTTTATTTTTAAATTTTATATATATATATATATATATATATTATAATATATAAAAAATATTTCATTTGCGTGGCTCCGACGTGGCTATGATATGTCGGTGCGTGTGATACACTCTC
>NW_025875166.1:0-3068 GCF_002878395.1 Capsicum annuum
CTCAAAATCCTATGTATTTGTTTTGATCAAATAAAGTTTCTTATAGTAATTTCACATAACTTTTTTGATAGTCAGTGTCATCATTTCATAAATATACATAATGCATGTTCCAACGTACAACAATTGTAGTTATGTTAGTTTCAAAAAAGGAATAGATTTAAATAAAAAAGTTGAAAAAAAAGTATATAAACAATGAAAAAACTCAAAAGAGCAGCGATTTTTTTATGAAAGAATGAAACATCAAATTAAAAAAAATAGAACATTAAAAAAACATCAAGAATAAAAAAATAAATTGAACTAGCGTTTTAAAAAAAAATGAGAAAAAAACGTGAAGTAACTGGCATGCAAAATAATCAATGGCTATAAAAAAAAATTAGTTTAGTAGCTGATTAGAGGGAATTAAATTGTAATGGCTATTTAGTTGGAATTAGTTTTAGTGAGTGAACATTTTTGTCCTTTCCCCGTTTATATACCATATTGATACAGTCCATATACAATACTGATACAGTTTTAAACTCGGGTCATTCGGCCCTTTTCTAAAAATATTTTCAGTCTTATTTTTGCTATAAATTTTTGACTGAAAAATATTCTGCTTTTTTTAGTCGTTTAAAACTAATAATTAAATATAATTATATAAAAAAATGGTATAATTTTTATATAGAATATGTATCTATATAAGATATACGTAGAGAAATTGTATAGTTCTATCAAATATGTATATGTATAGAATATATATAAAAATTATATAGAAAGTGTATAAAACTTATATAATTGTTGTACAAAATGTGTAAAAAAATGTACAGTTATTGTATAAATTGTGTATCGAAACTATATAATTTTTCGTATAAGATATTTATATGTATTAAATATGTATAGAAACTGTATAAAAGGTGTATAGAAACTATATAGAACAAGCCAGCAAATTGAAATTGATAGAAAGTGGAATTTAAATTCCATGGCCATTTTCGTGGAATTTGTTTGATCTGAAGTGTCATTTCTGTCTTTTCCCCTTAATTTACTGTAAGTATTTAAAATTCAAATATTTTTAATAATTACACATATTCCTAATTTTTACTTAAAAAATTGGTTACATTATGCAAGAATGTGATGTATTTGTATCAAATCAAGTGTTTGGAAGAATGTGATGTACCCGTGTTAAATTATGTGATGTATCCATGTAAAATTTGACATATAAAATTAAGTAACATATGCAGAAGAATGTGATATATCCATGTAAAATTAAGTGATGTATCCATGTAAACTAAATCAGAAATTTTTAGTAATTTAAGAAAAGTTGGAATAGAGAGTAATTAGCTTCAAAAGGATTGAAATTTTATGTAATTTTTACGAATTATATTGCTAGTTCTCATTCAATTATACTGGAACATAAATATTTTTGGGATATTCCTCAATGTCTCGGCTATTCACAAAAACGAAAGAAGCAGATTATTAATCATTTGCTTTCAGAAAAAATCCAAGATTTTTTTGTGAATCTAATAAAGATTATTTGTTATTTCTCCTCTGATAATGGTCAGAACTTCATCTGTATATGTTCACTGCATTTAATAGAACTCAAAATCAAAATAAGCCAAGAAATAAAAAAAATGATCAAAATAGGCCACCTATTTAATTAATTACCAAAATAAGCTAAACGTAATAAATTATTACATTTTATATATTTTTATTGGGTTATCGGTTTACCCAATTACCCAATGAAAAAATTAAAATTGAATTAATAACCCAATAATTTTTTTATAAAATCATTAAAAAATCGTTAACCCATTAACGATAATTAAATCAATAAAATATTTTTATCGGTTCGATTTTTGTACACCCCAAACTAAAATTCTGATTTCTTACTCCATTAATTATAATAAGAAACACATTTGTGCATGTGAGTCTCCTCAAAATCCTAATCGAAACACTAATCGAAAACTACTATAAAACATTAACCGAAAAAAATAATTTCATTTTTTTAACACACAAAAAATATAATTTTTTTAGATAATAGCTTACTTTATCGTTGAAAATTTAACTTTTCACTATTTCGGAGTAGAGGAAAACTCAAAAATATAGTAATTCTTTTAGAGAGAAATTAGATAATTAAGGGCAAAAATGGATTATTTTTTGATATAGGATAAATATAAGGGAAGTGGATGGTATTTATCCACGTGGACAGACACATAAGCATTTTTTTCCACATGTACGCGTGTGTTTTACACATCGTGATCCGTGGGCCAAAAAAGGTCACGTGACGTACTACAACAACAAGTTCAAGAGTACTTAACACAACTCAAAGTTCAGGCGTGCCATGAATAAAATGAGATAAATTCAGGGGTAATTGATACTTCTCTCTTTTTTATTTTTTGAATTTTTATGTAAAACATAAAATTTATTACAGAAAAAAAAAAACAGGGAGATCGTTCGTCGCTTGGGGGTGGGGGTCGGGGACCGCTGAAAATCAAATAAGTAAACGGGATGGGACGGTTAGGTTAGGGGATGTTTGGGGGGGTTACGTTTGAAATAAGGTAAGTAAATGATATAGGACAGGGTTAGGTGGGGTAAATTTATATAGTTTGTAATAATTTATTACAATCTACGAAACTTTTTTGATTCATGATTTGATTTGACATAAAGATGATATGATAATACACTGATTTTTTTTATTTTCATGTAAAACGTAATAAATTATTACGTTTTATATTATTTTTTTATAAAACGTAATAATTTATTACGTTTTACAAACATTACTTTTACTGTTCACCTTCGTCAATTGACTGTTAAATAAAATATATAAAACGTAATAATTTATTACGTTTAGTCTATTTTGGTAACTAATTAAATAGGTGGCCTAGTTTGATCACTTTTTTTTATTTCTTGATTTATTTTGATTTCGAGTTCCATTTAATAAGCCTGATTTAATAAAATATTTTACAAACCACTAAAGCCAGATGTCATGAAGATAAGAAGTAATAACAATCAGCACTGGGCATAAAATACCGAAAACTGAATTATCGAACCGAATCGAAAAATTTGGTAATTGGTATTCGGTAATTTGGTATTTGGTA
>NW_025875167.1:0-2291 GCF_002878395.1 Capsicum annuum
CTCTGCTATGTGGGAATACGTTGGTTTTGTTGTTGTTGTTGTTGTAAGAGTAGTTAAAAAGGAAGTTCATTTACTGAAAAACAGAAAAAGACAGAATTTTTATTGAGTCAAAGTTCCTAAGCATTCTTAATGTAATTCATCATTTGAGGAATTAAAAGTCTATCATTTTTTAAGAGCCAGTCTAATAAATATGTTTTTATCCCCATTTGTAAGATGAGTATTGAGGGAGATTACCACAGGGGGCAAACTAGTTTGTGCATTCCGGAATCTTTAATGTATTCCGTAATATTTTAATTCAAAGATATTGTTGTCATCTCTTTTACAAACAACATTAAGATTTCTTGAATTTTAACAAGTTAGAATTGAAACTTCGCTTGTTTATTGGACAGGTAATTTCATGATGGGAATTGTTAGCCATGAGATGTTTGAAGATATTTTGTGATTTTCTTTCTCATATGTATATCACACTGATTTGTTGCCCATTAAAAACTATGTAATTCTTTTGTGGAGAAATATATTTTAATATCTTCTTTGTACCTTTAAGTACTATAGTTGTATTATTGACAACGAAGCAGATAATATATAATTTATATTTTTTTTGGAGGGGGAAAGTGAGTAATAGTGGCGACTCATAGTCGCCACAAAAAGGGAGTATTAGTGGCGACCCATAATCGCCACAAAAAGTCATTTTTTAATAATTAAAAAAAAATTCAACCTTCTGTGGCGACAAAAGATCGCCACTAAATCATTTGTGGCGACAATGGTCGCGGGTAAAGCCTCATCTACAGTGGCGACTATCCCAACATCGATTTTTTGAACTTTATTTTGTGGCGTATTTACTTACTTTTTTGTGGCAAGTTTTGTCGCCACAGAATGTATGTTTTGTGGCGACTTACATATGGCGTCACAAAAAACTTTTAGTTACGGAAGTAATTGCTACAACCCTAATGTCGCCATTAAAAATTATTAGTGGCGATTTTTCATACTTTAGCAGCGACATTAGTCGCCACAAAAAGTTAAGATTCTCGTAGTGATCAAATTAAGAATTAATCTTACCTCCTAAAGAATCGTTCTTATAGGGTTGCAAGATAAATCTCAAGTAGTCACACACAAAAGTGTAAATAAGATAAACTCTCAATTAATAATAATATTGTCTTCTTCAAAAAAAAATAAAATTCATCCCTATATATATACAGGGAAAAAACCTATCCCAAATAGCATGAGATTCGAATTCTACTTTTATGAAAATAAATAAATCTAAGAAACTTTAAACTAGGAAACTTTAAAACTAGGAAACTTTAAACTAGGAAAATAATATCAAAAATAAATCCCTAGCAAAATAAGGAAAAGTTCACAAATTTAATCAAAACTCATATGGCCCAATCTTCTTCCGTTTGGACTTGAACTTCAATCGTGAAATATGTATAGCACTTAGCTCATGCTTCTCCATAATTCTCGGGCTCGTTCTTAGGTTTTTTCTTCCATCATAAGTTCTTCTTGATTCACATTGAAGCCCATCAATTTTAATGCAAATGGGTTAGACTGAATGCTATCACCGTATCAACAAAATTCGGGTCATAAACTCTAACAGAATCTCCTGAGCCTATCCATAAGAAGAATGTCAATGACTTAAAAATTCGACCGTACCATTAAATCAAGATTATCTTGACTTTATTAAGATGATTACTCCCTCCGTCCCAAATTGAGATGATACATTGATTAAGAAAAATAATTAATAATCTGACTAGTTTACCATAGTACCCCTATTAAGTGATGTTTATATTTTAATTTGAAAAAAAAGTAATTAATACAAAGGGTAAAATATGGAAAAAAAATTGTCTTTTCTTGATTAATGAAAAGAGACAAGTAAAATGAGAAATCAAATTAGAAAATTTGACAAGTAAAATGAGAAATCAAATTAGGAAATTTAAAACTAGGAAGTATTATGCCTCTCCTTCTTTGGATATTGTTTGACTCAAAGATAAGAAATTAAGATGACATATTCTAAATTTAGCTTCCATCACCAACGACAAGCTTAATTGTTTCGCTGACACGCAAATGGAATTGCAAAGAAAGTTACTAAAATTGTAAATTAATAAATTATACTTGGATTAAGTACATAAATTAATAAATTATAATTCGTGGTAAACATTTGCCAAGTCAAATATGAGCTCGGATTCTGAAACTAAAAATGAAAATGAAAAGTTCCAAGTAAGCGCTGATGATTTCTTTCAAGGAGTATGAAGAGCCAAAATATTACTTTACTAAACAATAATACATAGAAAAAGATA
>NW_025875168.1:0-1536 GCF_002878395.1 Capsicum annuum
AAATATGGATTAAATGGACTCTTTTTACAAATATGAGCTGAAATTGTCACCCCTACCCTAGTTATAAGGACGGGATAATAAGGGTCTTTTAGTCGTGGACTAAATTATTCTGAAATTATAATCTCGAGATTATAATTTTGATAAAATTACACTGTCGACTAAACACAATATAAATTTTAACGGATTTTGAAATATTCCACCTTATCCCGCGTATTAAATTACTGGGTTATTGGATCTTTTCCCTTCCTATGTAGATAAATGAAGCCCAATTTGGACCAATTCACAAAATACTTGTCAAGTGTAGACAATGTCAAAAATACGATTTTAATTAGTCCAGCGGTAATGGGACCCTCCTAAAGTTCTGGTATGTGTCGACAATTTCGTATATAGTTCTGGGAGAAAACAGAGCATTTTCCGAATTCAAAATTGCCTATAAGTTTCTCGTTATCTTACTTTTAAGACCCAACACTTTTTATTTCTTTATTTTTTTTAAGTTCATTTTGAGAAAACATAAATTTCCCTGTTAATATTTGTCAAATTAAAAACGAGTATTATTGTCAAGTCATACAAAGGTGGTGGAATTTTGAATTCAACAACTAGATAAGAGTTTGGTTGAATCAAGGTAAAAGTTTATCAATTTTGTTATGATCGTAAACGTAACATGTCATCATGATAGACTTTTGGCCAAAGGGAAATGTATCCCATGCGTTTCATTTTATATGTTGGCATTTGATCGGATACGGAGTTTAAGAAATAATAAGTGATGACTTTGTAAAATTTACAAAATTATTCCTCTTAAATTACTTTATTGTGTACTTTTAATTATCTCTTATTATTAAGTGGGATCAATAAGAATAAAATGGAAATAATGCCACAAAATAGTTATCAAATGAGGAAAGCTTACATTCTTTTTAGGACGGACAAAAAAAATAACGACACATAAAATGGAACGGAGGGAGTACCATCATTAGTAAAATGAGAAGTTCAAAATGACTTCTTCCATTTTAATTATTTATCTGATTTTAATTTAATACAAAAATTTAAAAATAAAAAGTTTTTAAATTTTTTATAGTATTAAATTAAAAATACATTAAAATATTTTATAATTTTATCATCTTAAATATATCATATAAAAGAAATTAAATTAAAAGATATTATTTAAAAATCTAAAAAAAAAAAAAAAAAGAGAAAGCAACATATATGACTTATTTGTTGCACAAATTAGTAATATGTTGCAACATATATGACTTATTTGTTGCACAGATTAGTAATATGTTGCAACATATATGACTAATTTGTTGCAACAAATGAGTAGTCTGTTGCAACATCTATGACTAATTTGTTGCAACAAATGAGTAATCTGTTGCAACATATATGACTTGCAACAAATGAGTAATTTGTTGCAACATATATGACTAATCTGTTACAACAGATTACTCATCTGTTGGATTTGTTTTATAGTGTTGTAATATGAATCCAATATATGGGTCATCTGTTGCAACAGATTAGTCATATACTGCAACAAATTACTCACTT
>NW_025875169.1:0-2349 GCF_002878395.1 Capsicum annuum
TAGTTTCCATGCTAGCATTAAGATGGCACCATTTGAGACCTTGTATGTTATGAGGTATAGGTCACCCATAGGTTGGTTTAAGGTGGGTAAAGCTGCTGTGTTTGGGCCTGATGCAGTGTTTAAGTTATAGACAAATTTAAGTTGATTAGAGAGAGGTTGAAGATGGCTCAAAGTCGTCAAAAGTCATATGCTGATGTGAGGAGAAGAGATCTTGAGTTTGAGGTGGGTGATTTGGTGTACTTGAATATTTCCTCCATTAAAGGGATGAAAAGGTTTGGTAAGAAAGAAAAACTGAGTCCTCGTTATGTTGGCCCGTATAGATTCTTGAGCCGTGTTGCTAGAGTGGTTTAGGAGGTTGAGCTGCCCCCGGAGTTGTCTGCCGTTCATCCTATTTTTTATGACTCTATGCTTAAGAAGCATATTGATGATTCTATTGTGATTGATCCTTCAGAGAATGTTGATATTTAATATTGTCTTTCTTTCGATGAGGTTCCTGTTGAGATCCTAGATTTTCAGATCCGTAGACTAAGGAACAAAGAGGTTCCCTTGATCAGAGTTTTCTGGCGGAACCAGTCTATGGAGGGTGATACTTGGTAGGAAGAAGCAAACATGCGTGCCAAGTACCCACAACTCTTTTCCGCGAGTTCAGATCAAGCCGAAGGTATTATTCTTTCCCTAATTCAGCTTTTTTCTAAATCTTAAGTTCAACGATGCATCTATCCTTGTATGAGTTCTTGTAATATTCGGAGTATTCATGAGTTTAGAAAGATCTTGAACTGTTTAGTAATTGTTTCAGCTATGTGTGCTCTATTTTTCCTATATTCCTAGCCTAACTAGCGACATTCGAGGACGAATGTTCCTAAGGGGGAGATATTGTAAGACCCCACAAAGTTTACTCATAGTTTGAGCCTTAGAGTGTGTCGAATAAAGCGTAATTATGGCCCTAAAAGATTGAGAAGAGACTTTTCAAGTGTTTAGTGTTTTCATCTTGTTGAATTCTCCTAAAAATGACTTTCTATAGTGTAGGGAATTGAATTAGCTTTTCAGCGATACCAATTTCGTCCAAATCTGGCACGGGGTAAGAAGTTAGGACTATTTTACTAAGAAGTTGTTGGAACCACCCAGGTTTGATGGATGATCCGATGGACCATCGATTCCTCGACGGACCATCATTCGAACCGTTGAACCAAGGCAAAAACTCACTTTTTTGGCCCAAGTGAGACGGCCAAGACGACGGACCGTCGGGTATGCGATGAACCATCGTTGTGACCATCGTGTTATGGCAGTATGACCTCATCTTAGCCATCCTGCGACGGATGATCCGATGGACTATTGTACTCTCGATGGACCATCAATCCAACCATCACATAAAGGCAGTGTGACCCTTTTCTAGCCATCATACTACGGACGACCCGACGGACAGTGGGACTCGCGATGGACCATCCCTCCAACCGTCGCAGACCCCGTTCAAAATTTTTTAAACCATTTTAAAAAGGGATTTTTGATCTTTTCCACTCTTTGAAGGCCTCATATATATTATAGATGAAGAAGCTAGCTTCATTATTCATCTCTAACCTAAGAAGCTAGGGTTTCCTCTCTAAATCAAATCTAAAAATTCTTCTCCAAGGATTCTAAGAGCTCACGATAGATTGTGCAAGAGAGTTGAGAATTAATTTTCCCATTTTCAAAGGCTTCAAGAACCCACTCCCAAGAGTAAGAAAAAGAGGTTTAGAGAAAGCTTGTCCATCCAATCTCATAGTCTAAGGTGTGTGGGGTTTGAACAAGGGTAACCCTTTCACCGTTATGCCCAAAAGGCTTATTTAAATCATGATTTTCCTGAAATCTATGAGGTTTTACATGAACTTGAATTGGGGGTTTTCACCCATTATTATTGAATGCATTATTTTGATATTTCCCATGAATTCAGAGTCAAATGGCATGATATCAACATGTTTTCTTAATAAATTACAGCTGGGTCTATACCCCATGATTTTAATTCTTGAGAAGCTAATATTTGCAATGCTTGAGATATTGAAGTATATGAGTATATTGAGTTTTTAAGATATATTTCTTTACCTTCTAGATTCCTACATGAGTATGAATCTATATGCTATCTATTATGCTTTTGATAAGTTTTAACTTGCGATTGAATTATGGGATAGTAAGCCCTACTTGAGACTTGTAATTTTATGAACTCTTGTGCGATAAGCACCCATGATGTGAGTGTTTTTAGACTATTGAGAAATGATTTGACCTAATAGACATAGATCTTTGAAATCCACTTCCCTACTTGAGTTTTTATATTTGATTATTGGGTTCGTGGTGAACAATGAGATTATACTAAAAGTG
>NW_025875170.1:0-3266 GCF_002878395.1 Capsicum annuum
CAAACCCTTAGAGATCACAAGTTGTTTGCCAAGTTCAGCAAGTGTGATTTTTGGCTAAGGTCAGTTGCTTTTCTGGGTCATATCATTTCTTTCGAGGGTATTAGAGTTGATCCCCAAAAGACCAAAGCTGTTAGAAATTGGCCTAGAACTATTTCTCTGACTGATATCCAAAGTTTCTTGGGTTTTACTGGCTAGTACCGTCATTTTGTTGAGGGTTTCTCCTATATAGCGTCTCCTATGACTCGGTTGACCCAAAAGAAAGTGAAGTTCTTGTGGTTTGAATCTTGTGAGAAAAGTTTTCAGGAGTTGAAAACTCGACTCACTTCAACCCCTGTTTTGACTTTGTCTGATGGTGTTGATGGTTTTGTGGTGTAATATGATGCTTCGAGAGTTGGGTTGGGTTGCATATTGATGCAGAAGGGTAAGGTAATAGCTTATGCTTTTAGACAGTTGAAACCCCATGAGAAAAATTACCCCACCCATGACCTTGAGTTAGTTGCTGTTGTGTTTGCTTTGAAAATCAGGAGACACTATTTGTGTGGTGTCCATGTTGATGTTTTCACTGATCATAAGAGTCTGCAGTATGGGTTTACCCAGAGAGAATTGAATCTTAAGCAGAGAAAATGGTTAGAATTGTTAAAGGACTATGATATGAGTGTGCTGTACCATCCGGGCAAGGCCAATATTGTGGCAGATGCCCTAAGTAGAGTGTCCATAGGTAGTGTTTTGCATGTGGTAGAAGGTAAGAAAGAGTTGGCTCATGATGTACATCATTTGGATAGATTAGGGGTTAGGTTGTTTAACTCTACTGAAGGTAGTATAGGGGTTCAGAGTAGTTCCGAATCCTCCTTGGTTTTGGAAGCGAAGGAAAAGCAATACTTAGATGCTAGTTTGGTCAGACTGAAGAAGTCGGTCAAGGACCAAAAAGTAGAGGTTTTCTCCCAAGGGAGAGATGGTGTGTTGAGATTGTAGGGTAGATTGTGTGTCCCAAATATTGATGATCTGAGATAGAGAATTATGGCTGAAGTGCACGGGGCGCTATATTCTATTCATCCTGGTGCCACCAAGATGTATCGAGACTTGCGGGAAATCTATTGGTGGAGTGGCATGAAGAAAGATATAGCAGCGTTTGTAGCTAAGTGTGCAATATGCCAACAGGTTAAGGTTGAACACCAAAGACCTAGTGGTATGATGCAAGAGTTTAGTATTCCCATTTGGAAGTGGGAAGAGATAAATATGGACTTTGTGATTGGTTTACCTCCTTCCCGACACCATCATGATTCCATTTGGGTTGTACTTGATAGGTTGACTAAGTCTGCTCATTTCTTGCCTGTTCATACTTTATATACTGCTGAGGATTATGCTAGATTGTATATCCGAGAGCTAGTCAGACTGTATGGAGTTCCCTTGTCTATCATTTCGGATAGGGGTCTCAGTTCACTTCGCAATTTTGGAAAGCTTTTCAGAAGGGTCTTGGTACCCAAGTGCTTTTCATCTGCAGACCGATGGTCAGGCTGAGCGGACCATCCAGAGCTTAGAGGATATGTTGAGAGCTTGTGCACTTGACTTTAAGAGAAGTTGGGATGATCACTTATCGTTGATATAGTTGGCTTACAATAACAGTTTTTACTCTAGTATTGGCATGGCTCCGTTTGAAGCCTTATATGGAAGGAAGTGTAGATCACGCATAGGTTGGTTTGAGGTGGGTGAAGCGGCTGTGAGTGGTCCTGATTCGGTATTTGAGGCTATGGAAAAAGTTAAGTTGATTAGGGAAAGGTTGAAAACTGCGTAGAGTCGTCAGAAGTCATATGCGGATGTTAGAAGGAGAGACCTTGAGTTTGAAGTTGGTGATCTAGTGTATCTGAAAATTTCACCCATGAAGGGGGGTGAAGATATTCGAAAAGAAGGGGAAGCTTAGTCCCAGTTATGTTGGTCCTTACAAAATTCTTAGCCATGTTGGTAAGGTAGCTTATAAGGCCGAGTTGCCTTCCGAGTTATCCTCTGTTCATCCAATATTCCATGTCTCCATGCTTAGAAAGCATATTAGCGATGTTGTGGTAGTGAATTCCTCTGTGAGTGCTCACATTCAAGAAAATCTTTCTTTTGATGAGATTCCTGTTGAGATTCTTGATTTCAGTGTCCGAAGACTAAGGAACGAAGAAGTTCCTTTGGTCAAGGTGTTGTGGTGAAACCAATCTGCTGAGGGTGCAACTTGGGAAGCTGAGGCGAATATGTGATCCAAGTACCCATACCTATTTTCTGCGAACTCCGATCAAGCCGAAGGTACCGTTCTTTCCTAAATCATGCACTTTTGATAAAAGTTACAGCAGTTTAGCTGTCATTTATTATGTGTTCAGCTATAGTTTCTTGAATTTATGCATTCTATTTTGCATTCGGAGTGAGAAATGATGTGGTGATGAGTCTAACGAATGGTTTCAGCTGTATGTTCTATTCTCTATCTAATATTGGCATGTCTAGCGTCATTCGAGGAAGAATGTTTCCAAGGAGGGATGATGTAATACCCCAAGAAATTTTTCTTTGAAATTTTTTGCGTAAACGTGTTGGGTTCTATCTTCTAGAATGAATTATAAATTTTTCTTGTGAAATGTCTTTGATTATGACCCACCATTGCATAGAGTATCGAATAAGCTTTCCAATGATATGTGGGTAATCCTAAACGGACATCCAAGCGACGAGTTATGAATATTCCGATCGAACCATGAATAGTAGTGAATAGTAAACATGCAGGAAAAAGTACTGCTGCCTGGCGTATTTTTGCTTCAACTTTAAATGATCATAACTCCTTGTACATAATGATTTGCGTGATCTACAATATATCAATGAAAATCTCTGTGAGTCCTCTTTCCAATGGAATTGGTTTCATCCAACTTGTCTATCGGATCAAAAAGTTATGGTCGATCTACTTCAGCCTATCAAAACAGAATTTTTGGGTCAACTTCAAACGATCATAACTCCTTGTACACAATGATCTGGGTGAGATACTATATATCAATGGAAAGATATGAGATTCATCTTTCTAATGAAATTGGTTTCATCCAATTTGGATAAAGGAGTAAAACGTTATGGTTGATCTACTTCAAACTATCAAAACAGTCCACCAAAGGATAGATTCGAGAATTATTTGATTTTTAGGGGCGTTTTGGTCATTCCCCCTCACCCAAAATCCGTCCAAACCCTATATTAAAGCCTATTATAAGCATTATATGTTATATTTCATCAAATTCCCTCAAAAAGAAAACCCTAAG
>NW_025875171.1:0-6060 GCF_002878395.1 Capsicum annuum
TTACTTTCAGATTTACGTTCAGATTTAGTTGTTTTGGGTATTTTCGCCCACATTATTGTATTCAGTTGAAGCTTATGGAAATACAGTTCCATGTATTCCGTATTATTATATTATGATTTACAGTATACAGGTACAGATACCAGTCATGGGTTAGCTTGTGGTCCCTCGGGGTCATGAGCACCGTGTAGCATTCCGGTTCAGCAAATTAGGGTGTTACAAACATGGTATCAGAGCCTAAGGTTCAATAGAGTCCTAGGAAGTCTAAAAGCCACATCTAGTAGAGTCTTGTACATGGGTGTGTTGCGCGCCATATTTATGTGCGGAAGGCTATAAGATGTTTTAGGAATAGTCCCCTTTCTTCATTACTCATGTCATGCTAGTGAGCATAATCACAAGTTAAACTCTCAGTCTAATCCATTCTTTTCTTATTCCAGACCATGGCCCCAAAGATAAGAAACCAGCCAACTCCTCAGCCCGAAGATCCTTTGGGTGAACATGTTTCCCATGAGAAGTTTAGAGCTGTATTTACCACACTTTCTCAGTCCATGGTTGCACAGAATGAACGGCCACCAGTTATTCCGGCCAATCCAGTGGCCACTCCCAAAGCATCTAGGGTTTGGGACTTCACCCGGATGAACCCTCCATCTTTCCATGGGTCTAAGTTTGATGAGGACTATTAGGAGTTCATTGACCAAGTCCAGAAGGTCATTGACATCATGGGTGCTACTTCTATTGAGAGTGCTGAGTTAGCCGCCTACCATTTACAGGAGTTTGTTCATGATTGGTGCAACTAGTGGAAGTCTGAGAGGTTAGTTCATACAGGCCCTATCGAGTGGGGGGAATTTATCACAGCGTTCTTAAATAGGTTCTTTCCCCAAGAGCTGAGGAAAGCCAAAGTTCTTGAGTTCATCAACCTCGGGTAGGGGAATATGATGGTTAGGGAGTATTCTCTCAAATTTACTCAGCTAGCTAGGTATGCCCCTCATGTGGTTACAGACAATAGAGCTAAGATGAGCAAGTTCGTGTCAGGGGTCAATAATAGCATGGTAAATGAGTATAGCTCTACGATGCTGATCGGTGATATGACCTTAGCAAGACTTATGACCCATGCCCAGCAAGTAGAAAAGCAGAAGTTTAAAACTAGGGAGAGGCAGAACAAGAGGGCAAGGTCAGGTAATTTCAACTTTGCTCACCCCAAGTCAGATGGAGGAAATCGTTCATAGTTTTTCTCCAAGTCAATCATTCCAGCTCCTTCCTCTGCCAACGCTCCAGTGCTGAAGTTCAGAGACGGCAATAGAAACAAAGCACCAGGCTCTAAATCTCAGGGCAGTGTTAGAAGTGCCAAAACAAATCTCTTTTGTCAGACTTGTGGTTAGAACCACAAGGGCATTTGCAGAATCGGAAGTGATGCCTATTTTGGTTGTGGCAAGCCAGGCCACAGGATTAGGGAGTGTCTGCAGCCAAATCTTCAGGTCAGCAAAATCATTCTACAGCTCATTCCAGTCACCTGAATCAGTAGGGTGCCATTTCCAGTGCTACTAGTGGGCAACGCCTAAAAAGACTCTATGCTCTTCAGTCCCGACAGGATCAGGAAAATTCTCCTGATGTCGTTACTGGTACGTTACAAATTTTCCATGTTCATATTTATGTTTTGCTAGACCCAGGTGCATCTTTGTCTTTTGTTACTCTATACATAGCAAGGAATTTTGGAATCAGTCCCAAATTCCTAGCAGAGCCCTTCTCAGTCTCTACCCAGTGGGTAAAATCATTAAAGCTCGGTGGGTATACAGGAACTGCCCGGTTATGATATCTTTGAAATCTACATCAGCAGATTTAGTAGAGTTAGAGATGATTGATTTTGATGTCATTCTCGGCATGGATTGGATTCATTCCTGCTATGCCACAGTCGACTGCAGAAATAGGATATTTCAGTTTCAGTTCCTGAATGAGCCCGTCCTAGAGTGGAAGCGTAGCATTTCAGCGTTCAGGGGTTAACTTGTTTCCTACCTTCGGTCAAGGAAAATAATTTCTAAGGGGTGTGTGTATCATCTCGTGCATGTTAAAGATTCTAGTTCTGACTATCCCAGCCTCGAAACAATCCCTGTTATTAATGAATACTTAGATATTTTTCCCGCAGATCTTCCAACCATTCCTGCCGAAAGGGAAATAGACTTTGGCATAGACCTTCTTCCAGATACTCAACCTATTTCTATTCCTCCATACAAAATGGCACCAACAGAACTCAAGGAACTGAAAGATTAATTGAAGGATCTCTTAGATAAGGTATTCATCAGACCCAGCATTTCCCCATGGGGTGCGCCAGTATTATTTGTGCACAATAAAGACGGTTCTCTCAGGATGTGTATTTATTATCGTCAACTAAACATGGTCACGGTCAAGAACAGATATCCTCTTCCCAGGATTGATGATCTATTCGACCAACTTCAGGGTCCTACTTACTTCTCCAAGATAGACCTCAGATCAGGCTATTATCAGCTCAGAGTTAGAGAATGTGACATTTCAAAGATAGCTTTCCGTACTCGGTATGGTCACTTAGAATTTTTAGTCATGTCATTTGGTCTTACCAATGCCCCTACAGCTTTTATGGATTTGATGAACCGTGTGTTCAAGCAGTACTTGGATATGTTTGTCATATTCTTTGTAGATGATATTCAGGTCTATTCTCGCACAGAACATGATCATGCAGACCATCTCAGGATTGTTCTTCAGACTCTCAGGAATCACCAGTTATTCGCTAAGTTCAGCAAGTGTGAATTTTGGCTAAAAGTAGTAGCATTCCTTGGCCATTTTGTTTCCAGTGATGGCATTAGAGTAGATCATCAGAAAACCAAGGCAGTAAGAAACTGGCCCAAACTCGTATCTCCATCAGATATTAGGAGTTTCTTGGGTTTGGCTGGCTATTACAGATGGTTTTTCGAGGGATTTTCTTCTGTTGCATCTCCCATGTCCCGATTGACATAGAAAAAGATTAAGTTTCAGTTGTTAGATCCATGCAAGAAGAGCTTTCAAGAGTTGAAGACTCGACTTACCTCCGCTCCAGTTCTAGCTATTCCAAATGGTTCAGATGGTTTTTTAGTCTATTGTGATGCATCCAGAGTGGGTTTAGGTTGTGTCCTCATGCAGCATGGTAAGGTCATAGCCTATGCCTCCAGACAGTTAAAGCCATTTGAGAAGAATTATCCTACTCATGATCTTGAGTTAGCAGCGGTAGTTTTTTCCTTGAAAATTTGGAGGAATTATCTCTATGGAGTTCATGTAGATGTCTTCACAGACCATAAGAGCCTCCATTATGTCTTTTCCTAGAAAGATCTCAATCTTCGCCAGAGAAGGTGGTTAGAGATCTTGAAGGATTACTACATGAGTGTTCTTTATCATCCAGGCAAGGCCAATGTTATGGCCGACGCTCTCAATCGAATCTCCATGGGTAGTATTTATCACGTTGAGTATAGTAAGAAAAAGATGGCTCAGGAGATCCATCATCTTGCCAGACTAGGCGTTTGCTTAGTCGATTCTTTAGAAGGTGGTGTATGTGTTCATAGTAGTTCAGAGTCATCTCTAGTTTCCGAGGTGAAATAGAAACAAGATAGGGATCCTAGCCTTGTCAAGATCAAAGAGTCATTTCAGAATTAGAAAGTCGAGGTTTTCTCCCAAGGGGGAGATGGTGTTCTTCATTGTCAGGGTCGTCTGTGTGCTCCAGGTGTAAATGAATTATGGTAGTGAATTCTTGCAGAAATGCATGGTGCGAGATACTCTATTCATCTAGGGCCCACTAAGATGTACCGTGATATTCTGGAGATCTATTGGTGGAGTGGGATGAAATAGATATTGCAGAGTTAGTGGCTAAGTCTCTACATGTCAGTAGGTTAAGATTGAGCATCAGAAACCTAGTGGTTCCATGTAAGAGTTCACCATTCTTACTTTGAAGTAGGAAGAAGTTAACATGGACTTCATGATGGGTTTGCCTAGAACTCATCATCAACATGATTCAGTCTGGGTCATTATAGATAGAATGACACGGTTTGCTCATTTCCTTCCTGTTTGTACTTCTTATTCTGCCAAGAATTATGCCAAACTCTATATCAGGGAGTTAGTCAGATTACATGGTGTTCCATTATCTATCATCTCAGAGAGAGGTACCCAGTTTACTTCTTATTTTAGAAAAGCATTCTAAAAGGGTCTCGGCACCCAAGTCCATCTCAGTACAGCATTTCATCCTCAGATAGATGGTCAAGCAGAGAGGACCATTCAGACTCTTGAAGATGTGCTAAGGGTGTGTGCAATTGACTTCAAGGGAAGTTGGGATGACCACTTGCCTTTGATTGAGTTTGCATACAACAATAGCTATCATTCTAGTATTCAGATGGCTCCACTTGAAGCTCTCTATGGTAGGAGATGTAGATCTTCGATTGGTTTGTTTGAAGTTAGTGAGGCCTCAATCATAGGTTCAGACTTAGTATTCGATGCCGTAGAGAAAGTCCAGTTGATCAAAGAGAGACTCTGGGCTGCTCAGAGCTGACAAAAGTCCTATGCAGATATTTGTAGAAAGGATCTCGAGTTTGAGGTCAATGACTATGTCTATCTTAAGATCTCTCCCATGAATGGAGTGAAGAGGTTCGGCAAGAAAGGGAAACTCAGTCCCCGGTATGTCGATCCCTTCATAATTCTTTATCGCTTCGGCAAGGTAGTTTATGAGCTTGAGTTGCCTTCAGATCTAGCCTCAGTCCATCCAGTCTTCCATGTCTCTTTGCTAAAGAAGTGTATAGGTGACCCAGTAGTTGTTGTCCCTATTTAGAGCATCGACATTCAGAACAGCCTCTCCTATGAAGAGATTCCAATCGAAATCATAAATTATCAGACTAGTAGATTAAGGAACAAAGAAGTCCCTCTAGTCAAGGTTCTTTGGTGAAATCAGTCTCATGAGGGAGCTACTTGGGAAGCAGAAGCAGATATGCGTACCAAGTATCCTCACCTCTTTCCCGCCAATTCAGATCAAGCTCAAGGTAATTTTTCTCCTTAAGCTTATTAAGTTTCATGTTCATGTTTCCAGTATAAACTTGGTACCAATTAACCATTTCATACTCAGTCATACATTCATGTTTCAGTACTCCGTGCATCAGATATGCACGAGTTTAGTATGTTTAGCATGTTAGTCATGAGATCAAGTTTTAGTTCTTCATGTTCAGTTCAGGTTCTATTGTCATTTATCTCGTCTCAGTAAATTCTCATTCGAGGACGAATGTTCCCAAAGGGAGATATTGTAATACCCCCTATGTTTCTAAGCTAGGAAGTGAATAAGTATTCTTATGTATGAAATCTCTAATCCTTTGATTCATACTTGAGTACATGAATTACCATGAATATCCTAGTGATAGGATAGCTTATGATGCATTGAGCATGTTCATATCATTCACTTAAGGTAATACAAGCTAAGAGTTTTTGAATCCATCAAGTTTTAATGTTTGATTTTGCTAGGGTCATCTTTGAATGAGAATAACTCGATGCTAATGTGGTATTTTGGCTGATTTATACCCACCAAATTGTAGAAAATCAAATTACCTTTCCAACGATACCAATTTCTCCTTAATCCAATACCCGAGCGAAAAGTTATGCCCATTTTTGTGAGAGACAGTAACCATAGCCAATTGGTTAGGCGCCGCGCAACCCAAGCATAGGCGATTGGTTAGGCCCCACCCAACCCAGGCATAGGCGATCACTTGGGCGCCGCCTAAGTAAATTCTAGGTGTCAAAAACACTTCATCTTGAGTTATTTTAAGGGTAATTAAGTCTTTAAATACTACTTACACGTCGCTAAACTTAACCCTATAAAATATATATCTTCTAAACATACTGCAACCCTATTTTCATCTCAAAGCTCATAATCCAAGAGCACTAAAGGAGAAAAACAACTAGGGTTGCATAATTAATCTTGAAGATCCGATTTTAAGGAAATTCCACTGTCAATCATCATGAATCTTCCTTCTAAGGTATGCTTAGTGTTCATCCACGGATTCTTTTTGTCCGTGGAGTTCAAGAATCAAT
>NW_025875172.1:0-1086 GCF_002878395.1 Capsicum annuum
TTTCGGGAGTATTCCTTTGAATTTGTGTGAGCCTTGTATTTCCTTGCTGCTGATTTGATACTACCACCGTGTATATCTGTATATTTCCCTATACTTTCGTATAGTTATGGCTGTGGGCGGTAATGGGTGGATAGGGTCATGTCCGAGGGGGTTGGGGAGTGGGGCCGTGGTGGGGGCGGGGTATAAGGAGAGGGCGGGAGTAGGAGGGGGGCCAAGGTTTGGCCGCTGGGGGAAGGGGTAGTGGAGGGCGGGACGGTAGGCTGAGGGTTAGGTCTTGGAATATAGGGACCCTTCAGGGTAAGTCCATAGAGCTTGTAAAGATTCTTAGGAAGAGGAGGATCAACATTGCCTGTGTCCAAGAGACCAAGTGGGTAGGGTCTAAGGCTAGGGATGTGGATGGTTACAAGCTGTGGTACTCTGGGAGCAACAGGCGTAGGAATAGAGTTGGCATCTTAGTAGATGAAGAACTTAGAGGTCAGGTAGTGGAGGTGAAGAGGATCAACGATAGGTTGATGACTATTAAGTTGGTCGTTCGGGGGTTTACCCTGAACGTGTGTAGTGCTTATGCACCGCAAGTGGGATCGGAGGGGGAGGAGAAGATGCGGTTTTGGGAGGCTTTGGAAGAGGTGGTGAGAGGCGTGCATAGTTTGGAGAAGATTGTTGTAGCAGGGGATTTCAACGGGCACATCGGGGCGCTACCGGGAGGCTTTGGTGACGTGCATGGTGGTTTTGGTTTTGGGGAGAGAAATGACGAGGGGGTGACCCTACTGGAGTTTGCGAGGGCCTTTGGGCTGGTGGTGTTGAACTCGGGCTTCCCGAAGCCAGGACTCAGATTGACTTTTTATTGCTTAGGAAAGGGGATAGGGCGTTGTGTAAGGACTGTAAAGTCATCCCGAGTGAGAATTTTTCGACCCAACATAGGCTCTTGGTTATGCATTTGGGTATAAAGAAGAATAGAAAAAGGAGGACTAAGGAGTGTAGACCGAGAATTAAGTGGGGCAGCCTGACGCCAGTAAATGCGTGGGAGATAGGGAAGAGGTTGGCGGGAATGGGGGTGTGGGAGTGTAGGGGGGACGTGGATAGTAT
>NW_025875173.1:0-1138 GCF_002878395.1 Capsicum annuum
TTCCTTTCCATGGTACAGACCCATATCTTCGGATGTGGACTGCATTTTCTCGGAATGTAGGTTCAGGTGCTCAGTTCCAAGTTCGACAGTGATTCTTCGAGCATGCTGTTCTACATCCTCTGTCGTGGTGAGTCCTCATGTTTTGAGGACGTGATGTCTAATGGTGGTTTCACGGAATTGTTTACATTTGATAACTGAGTATGAGTTAGTTGGGGCATGTCTCAATGGCTCGCTGGTTTTACTGATTTTCTTAAAGGCTTGTCAGACTAGTATAGATGTTGGGAGTTGACTAATAAGTCATATTTTGTTATCTTTCAGAAATTCCTTTATTCTTGGATGATGATTACTCTGTTGATATTTGAGGGTTATTTATGGAAACCCCATTGATTTGTGTTGAACTGAATGAAAATGGCTCAAAGGGTTAGCTTGGGGCTACTCGTAGCCCCAAGCACCGTGTGATGCTCCGGGACTCGTTTTCGGGGCATTACAACAGTGATAATTCTACTAGAGAGAAGTTCTCTAACGGTATTATGTCTTCGTCTTATATGACGAGATTTACCGTTGTACATCATGCTCCCTTCCCTACCTATTGTCGCTTGGCTATCATAGTGTATACATACTGGCTATCATAAATGTTTTCAAAGAATTCAGCATTGTCTGATTTAATTACAGTATTTTTATTAATATCCGGATGTTCAGATTTATGAACCAAAAATCGACATGCTTTACTACTTTTAGCATATCCTATGAACACGCAGTCCACCGTTTTAGGTCCTATCTTAACCCTTTTAGGTATAGGAACTTGAACCTTCGCTAGACACGCCCACACTTTGAAATATTTCAAGTTAGGTTTCCTTCTTTTCCATTTTTCGTAAGGAATTGATTGTGTATTACTATGAGAAACTCTGTTGAGTATACAATTGGCCATAAGGATGGTCTTCCCCCATAAGTTTTGCGGTAAACCAGAACTTATAAGTAAGGCATTCATCATTTCCTTCAAAGTTTGATTTTTCCTTTCCGCAATTTCATTAGATTGAGGTGAATACGGGGCCGTAGTTTGATGGATTATTCCATTCTCTACACATATTTATGCAAAGGGAGATTCATATTCTCTGCTCCTATCACTTCTTATCATTTT
>NW_025875174.1:0-1318 GCF_002878395.1 Capsicum annuum
TGATTTACTACCAAAGTGAATTCCCTTAAGCAAAGAACTCCCAAATCTCATTTTTTTTTTTTTTTTTTGGTAATATATGGAGAAATTAAAATGAGGAGGAGTGATAAGGGGCTATGGTTATATTAAGAATTAGTTGTAAAGAGGATGAAGAATAGAGAGAGTGAATTAAGTGTTTAAATAGATGAGAAGTTTTGAAGGAGTCAATTGAATTATAATTTGGGGCAGCCACTAAAGTCATGATTGTGACAGTGGAGAAATAAAATAATTTTGTTGTTTTGATAATGGAAGTTTCTTCCGAAAATAATTTCGCTGCACAGTAATAACATCTGTGTATATTTTATTCTCTTCATAATTCACTTGTGAAATTTCATTGATATATATATATATATGTTGTTGTCATTGTTGTTTTAATAATGGAATAATTTGAGCTGTACTACTAGTATCTTTTTGAATAAAAGAAAATTGACATGAATACTCGTTAATTTTTAAAAAATAACCGACAGGTATATAAAATAAAAATAATTTATGTATATTTATTAGTAAATATAAATATTTTTTAATCGAGCGACCAAATATGTAGTTGTCCTTTTAATATATGATGAAGAATCCAAATAATTAAGTAGATGACTCCTCAAATGAATCTTCTTGTGGTCCTCAACAGAGATTTTGTTTCTTTTCCCTTAGCATTAATTTCTTCCTACTTTACAAACATATTACTTTTCTTCAAAAATTAATACTCTCTAGGATTAATATTTTTATGCAGAATAATTTGCATTTTTTAGGAATAAGATTTGCGTAGACTGATAATTTATCGTTGTTGTTGACTAGTTAAAGTAATAACTCGGTGTTTGTGGAAATAGGTACTAAAAAAACATATTAACTAAGACAATTTTCAGGTAAAAATTTACCTTTATTTATTATTTGCATCAACTCAATAAACTCCTGATGCATATAATTGATTTATACTCTTATAAATCATAGTTAATTAAATTATTTTTTAACTTTAATTACTAATTTAATCATGATAAAGTAATACTATAGATTGACATAAATATCGAATGCACATATTTTCTTTCCCATAGACACGAGGAAGACTTATAAGAGGTCGTCCATAGTCTATTTTATCACTATCTTAATTTACTACAATTTGTAGTGAATGAAATTAGACTAGGTCTCAGAAAATTGAAAGTGACATACTTTTTAATATAATTGAATAAATAGACAGTTCGATGTACAAAACATTCCGCATTCACGTATGGTTAGTTTGAGAAAAAGTTGTGCAGATATTGATGGGTATTTCACACGATGACAACTCTAC
>NW_025875175.1:0-1026 GCF_002878395.1 Capsicum annuum
AGCTTCTCTTCACTTTTGACAATCTCTGCCTTAGGTTGACGATGAGGCGTGACATCTTATCAAACCTTTGACGACTTATCACAGACGTTGTTGATTATTCACTTCAAATCACATTCACTGGCTAAGCCTAACGATAATCCTGATGGCTTATCACACTTCTGACAGCCCATCACAAATGTCATCACGTATTCCAGCTGAAGTCCATTCTCTGTCTAAGGCTGACGGAAACTCTGATAGCTTATCACAAGGCAGACGACTTATCAGACAAGTTGTCAGCTATACTTACCTCTTTACTTGCTCAGAAATCAACTCTTTTACTTTCATTATTGTTGGTTCTCTTGCATCTTGACTTTTACTGCAATATCAAAGAGAAAACAATCAAAGACAACAATAAGACTTTGTAATTATTCTCAGCTAAAAACCTCAAATATGTTAGCATCTACTCACACATCAGTTTTCTTAAAGAAATGCATTGGTCATTCAGTTTTTGTTGTTTCATTAGAAAGTATGGAAGTTAAGGATAGCCTTTCCTATGAAGAATTCCCAGTTGAGATTCTTGATCGTTTGATTTGTAGGCTAAGGAATAAAGAAGTTCCCTTGGTTAAAGTTCTTTGGCAGAATCAATCTATTGTGGGAGTTAATTAGGAAGCACAAGAAGATATGCAAGCCAAGTACCCTCATCTTTTATCCGCAAACTCAATTCAGCTTGAGGTAATAATTATTCCTAGGTTAACTATTTGTCGTTCTCTATTTCATCTATGTAACGAATCTCATGTCATTGTATGCATCCACAAAATCAGTTTAGTTCATGTATCATGCTTCAGACTCAGTTATATAATCATGTTCCAATTCATGCATGTTTAGTATATGGTCTCAGTACCTTAGTATTCTTGATCTAACCCATCTCATTAAAGGCTGAAAGCTCCCAAAGGGGAGATATTATCAATTAATTTATCTTATGTTATTATACTTTCACTACATAATATATATACTATATATAAACCTATACATACGTACACATATACA